>NC_084982.1:13516287-13816287 GCF_963691925.1 Scomber scombrus
CTCTTATTCAGCTTGGACCTCTCTGAAATAAACCTGTTGAATATTTCATTAGATAACAGACAGCTGGTTCCTCTTGGGATCTTGCTGTACTTTCATTTTATTCAGTACTTTGCATATTGCAATGATCCGGTAGTCTTAAGAGCATTCTCATCACTAGAATATTGTGTTTTGCTAAAAGAAGTACTATACAAGCCTTCGGCAATCTTCAGGCTTTAAAAAATCTTGCAATTATAAGGTTCTGAATTTTGTTGAAAAACAATGATATTCACATATTTGTGATCATGGAAAGTTGCTTTGGCCTTGAATGTTTTTTAAATAATCTTTTGGGGATAAAGTGTGCTACAAGACATGAGTAGCTAATAGATATGTGAAGAACAGTGAAACTCACAAAAGGCCTTAACCTTGCACAAATAATTTTCATATATACTCAAGGCAATAACACTTGGAACTGCTAGAACCTACTGAAGAGGATTTTTCAATAGATTCAGTAAAACGATTGAAATTATTATTATTATTATTAGTTATTTCTGACTTGACCAAACTGAGCTTACTCCAGCTTTGCAGGCACACACACACACACACACACACACACACACACACACACACACACACACACACACACACACACACACACACACACATGCCACCATCTTCATCCCCCAGGACTGTCAGCCCTCTTCAGAAGGTCTGTCACTGTTTTTAATAATGAATTCTTCTCTATCCCAGATCCAAATAACTGTTTGATTAACCTGCTGATCTGACGGATTGTAGAAGAGTTCTCTGTTTGGTGCCTGTAAATACAGGCCTTAGGTCATTGCTTGGCACAGTATGGGAGTCTCAGCTTGCACATCCTGCTCACCCAGTGCCAGAAAGGACTCAGAGGACAGCTGGGCACAATGCCATAACCAAGCTGTTACATCTTAGTGTGACTCTCTACTAAGCTTTTGGTTTACTCTGCAAAGTATATCAAGTAAACGCCATTTCAATTAATTTCTAGGGCTGAATTCTGAAAAAACAAATTAGTAGGTTTATTTACAGAATAAGCTGTCTTCACCAGGGAGAGTTTGAACAGTATTTGGTGGTTGCTAAAACCCATCATTTTAATTAGAAATATGCTTGAAGATTGTTCAGCAAATGTTTTGAAGCTTGTTTGAGTTGTAAATCTTGTAGATAAATTGGCAGTAATGCATTAAATGGTGACATGTTTTCTTCTTTCAGTAATGAGTAAGTTAAGGACTTCTGTGAAATCAAAGATAATCCCAGTAACGCTCCATTACTACGACAATGTGGGGTTTGGCATTTGCTAAATTACTGGAAGTTTAATGGAAGGTTGGTGCAGCAGCTGGAGGTGTGGGGAGGCTAATTGCCTATACCAAAAGAGAAATAAATGTGCCTCTTGGTAACTCTTAAGTTGTCTTATGTACATGTCATGTCTTATTAGCTGCTAGCTAGTAGTGACTGATAAGTCTGAATCAGTTTGGGTTTTTTTTTTTTTTTGGGTGTTAAAGGGGGTTTGAACCCTGCAGCTTCACTGTGAGGATGGGACTTTTGAAGAGCTGTGTGCAGTTATCAGTGCTAAGCTAGCTGGTGATAGTCGGTACCTCTAAACTGACAGCTGGCTGCTCGCTAAGTCACATCTCCTTTTGTGTTTCTACACGTTAAATACAGAAGATGTGACATGAGGCTTTGAAGATGTTTAATTGCACATTTGAGTGAGCTTTGGCAAGGAAATCAAAGTAATGTGAGTAATACAGCTTAATCACAGTACATAATTACAGTAATGTAATTACGTTTTTAATGAATAGTTGATTTTCAAGTGACTTGATTACCACTGTTTTACACATAGTTTGTTGGAAATGACCCTCAGAAAATTTTCTTATAGAAAATTCAAAGCGAAGATTTGGGAAGAATTTCATATTTACGTCAGTATTAACAGATGAAGGACTGCAAACCTGTTTGTATGTTTTGCAATATGATACTTTTTACAAGTTTTTATTGTTTTTATTTACTAAAAGTGAGTAAATATGCCTTCTAAGTCAACTGTTTGTTTTTCTGTGATTGTACCTTCATACAATTTGACAAAGAACCCTCACTCATGTCACAAAAAAGCCAGGCTTTGAGATGACGGCTTATTGTATGGAACAAATGTGTTTACACGAGTGGCCTTTGATCATTCCTCATGGGCAGACTTTTACAAAGACGGCTGACAGAAACCATCACTCTTTGATCACAGCTATGGTTCCTTATACATGAGGGCAGCTATCGTTTATGAATGATTTACTTTGCAGTTATCATATCAGTGATAAAAGCAAACCAAGGCATGGGCCATGAGGCAAAACCCTGAGAGTCTGTGTTGAAATTGCAGAGATACAGTGGTGGGCATGCAGCTGAGAAGTTGGCCCCGCTGTATCATCGAACACAGCACTCATTAGACTAATAAGTAGCTGTATCGATGTGTGCTGAGTAAAGCAGGCAGAGCTGGTCTGTTGTTCCACTTCGCTCTGACAGTGGACAACCTCAAAACAATGGCTCTGAAAACTGTGCTATTTATCTATCTATCTATCTATCTATCTATCTATCTATCTATCTATCTATCTATCTATCTATCTATCTATCTATCTATCTATCTATCTATCTATCTATCTATTTTTGCTTAGAAACCTTAATGGTTAAACAATCCTCAGTATAGTTATTAAGATTCATTTTCTGTCAATTGACTAATCAATTTATTGACAATTTTTAGCTCAATCTGACTTAACAATAGAACATGTGTTAGATACCATAAATGTGTACTATATTTCGTCATTATCTGTTTCCTTCTTTTTTCTTTTTACCCGGTCTTTCATTAACACATGCACCCACACACATCGCACATACGCACACGAAACACTCCCCTCCAATTCAGCAGACTCTCAGCAGGGTGGGGATTACCGCCATGGCTAAAGCCTTTCCAGTGCTTCTGGCTTGATCCTCTGTGCCAAGCAGAGACTAAAATGAGCTTCAGAAAGTCAGATAATCGGCCTCATCTACATGACTCTCTCTCAGCTACACTAATATTTAAGAGGCACTCACTTCATTACACTGGTAAACTTTGAGCCCTGCACGGCTGGCTGTTTGGCGATATCTCATCTTTAAGACAATACGTTCAAACACTTAAAAGCAGCATTTTAATAAGTCCCGGGGTCCAAAGTAGTAGCTCGTAGGCAAATATCCACAGGATAACATGGAAGTATCAAGCAAAAGTAGAGCGAATCCAGTATTAGATCTCTTAGTGATGGGAAATGTTTACACCTTAATTTTCCGTCAATTTACCCAACATGGCCAACAGCTGAAATGGCAGATGAGTCAGTCCATTAGAAATGTGCATTAAAGGGAATTAAATCTTTTATGGATCATGATTGCAGCAAGTATATAATTAGGAAGAACTATATAAAAGCTATTATTGAAAGGGCACGTTCTATTGATCATAGCATTATGGTATCCGTGAGAATAATGTGAAAATATTTATTAGTATTGTTATAGTCTCTTTCTCTCACACACAGAGGTACTAAGCTGTTGGCTGATATGGTTTAAATACAGCAGAGTGCAGCAGACCACCTGGTCTCTTAAGGTAAAATCATACAGGTATAAAATCAATGCCAGCTCCATTGTTTTTGATTAAATATATTCATTATGACTTAGTCCAGCTCATAAGTAGGAACAGTAGAGATCTTTAGATTGTGAAATTGTCTTGTATGAATTATCTGGAGACCGTTTCTGCCAGCTTTATGGATTTGAAGAACATCAGTAGCGAGTTTGAAATCGTCTAGTTGACTCAAAATCATGTCTATTGTTGTTGTTATTTAGTCTGTATGCAGGACAGGATCTATTATTGTTATATCTTTATTTAAAATTGATGCCTTTAAGGTTCCACTCTAAAAGCTCCTTTAATCTTATCAATGATTAAACACATTCCCCGAGCTCTACACCTCATTTTAGAGTCTTTCAATTCATTGATTTGAACAGCTTGTAACTTATTTGGTTTAGTATCATGGCTCTCATCAACATAATTTCCAGCTGATGTGAGCAGCTTTTTTCAATGAAAAGGCCCTGACCAATAGAGAAAGTTGGCAACTAGCTAGTTGACAATGTAGAGCACAGTGAAAAGTGGTCTCCTGCAGCAAAGTTAACTTTTTGCCACCTAACTATCTAGCCATCTACCCAATCTGCCTCCTCCAAACAAAATGTCATATTATGTAGACGTCATTGGTCTCATGGTGTCTAATATTGACATTGATTGATTTGCATTTGACTTAGATGATAGCCTGGTGTGTTTTATACAGGCACCAAAGGTTACCTTATCTGTCAATACCAGACTCCAAGAGGTAGGTCAAACCACTGGTATTTGACCCCCTGGGAATAAGAACGGGTTGCACAGCTGCGGCTAATGGAAATAGATAGATAGAAAAACAGTCATACAGTATTGGACAAATGAACATTTTGACCTGATGATGGGATCAGGGCATCATCAAGGTTATAGATGTCATGCTGAATGGGACATGACTGTCTGTGACAACTTTCATGGTAATCCATCCAATACTTGTCTGACATTTGACAAAAAATCTAGAGTCAGAGGATTCATCCTCCGGTGACCACGAATGTCTGTACAAATTTCATGGCAACCCATCAAATAGTTGAGTTATTTCAGTCCAGACCAACCATCAGTAGAGCCATACTGTTTGTAGAGGTATAGTAAAAATGAGCTACTATATAGTATCACTAGGTAGTATTTGAATGTCTATACCTGCAGATTATTCTATCATTATTGGTTCCCCATCCCTTCCTTTTTCTGGGATAGATACATCAGCTTTTTCTATATTGCACCAATAATAATGATGATAGTGGCCATTGTGGAAATTAAATTCTGCAATGAGCATAAAAACTATTACTGCCGTCTGAACTTGAATGATATTTTTGGGACACTAAATGTGTAGAGTGAGGGACTAAGAGGATGAAATACTGAAGTTGTGTGAGACGTTCAGGGTCTCATGGCAGCAAGCAAAGCTCTCAGTGTCTTCAGCTCTGTGTTATGCGACGTGACACGTACTGTGGTTTCCACTGCCAGCCCGTGTTCTTGCATCTCTCCTATGGCTGTATTATTAATTCAGACACCATGCGAGTACACGCCTTGTCTCCTCCTCCGCTGTCTCTTGGCGAGATCTTTGAAAGAGGAAGATTAAAAGAAGAGCATAATTAGACAGGAGGATTTCCACTATCATGGTAATTGAGGCTGTGCTGTCATATTACAATGTCTAATTGGTCTCAAATTACAGAAAAGCAGTTAGTACAGCAGAGAGTTGCTTGTCAACATAAAGGCGCATTCAAAATTCCTGTCCAACCTATACTTTTCATCTTGTTTAGTTATTGTCTAGTAACTGTCTCTTACAGGAATTTTCCTTGCAGAGCCACTTATATCCTAACACCCCGCTTAGGTGATGGCAGTATCATGAGATTTATTTGCACATTTCATCTACATCATGTCATTAGTAAGTAGTATATGAGATTTATTGTAATTGCTACGCAGTTATATAGCGGTATTAACACTGCCGAGCTTAGATTTTTGTTCTCTGCTTCTTGACAAGCAGAGGAGGTCAAACAGGTGCTGTCCCGGGAGCTGAAATGAGATGACAGACCTCATTAAAGGTATCAGATGTGAGCAAAGATGGTACCATCCTTGAGTTGCATTCTCAGCCTGATTGCTCGAGAGTTGCATTCATCCGTTCCAAAGTATACAGCTTGTCACTTAGGTCTTGCCCCTTCTAAAGATTTTGTCCCCCCCTACTCTTACATGCTGCTGCTCATTGCGGCAAGGTTACATTTTGTGTTGTGGGAATCAGGCACCTTTGTGTCAGACTGCAGGGTGCAGCATCACCACGAGCATAAAGGCAGGAGACCTGGATTGAACCAGATTGCAGTGTATTTCATATCCGAACAGTTTGTGCTGATTTAACCTCTGGCGACATTTTATTCTGTTAACGCAGCCGGCTACCTGAGACGTCTCTCCACACTCACTGTGTTCAGGCAGTACACGGCTCTGCTTACCATCTATGAAGTGGTTTCTTATGTCTCATCTCAGGAAAATTGCACTGTGGTTATCCAGGCTTCATGAAGTTGTAGAAATAGATGGTGAAGTAGTGGTTGAGTGGCTTTTATGATTATTAGTGTCACCAGTGCTCACAATTATTTGATGAATGGGCCATCCTGAGATATATTACATTTTCTTTCTTTCTTTTGTCTTTGCAGTGTCGAGGGGTGAATGAAATGTTCCTCCTTTGAAGGACAATTTTCCCCCTTGTTGTTATCTGCCACTCCGAGTACAAGCACTCTCTGTTTGCGCACCATGTCAAGAGCTAGCAATGCCAGCTTCCTGACAAGTAAATGAAAGGTCCCATCGCTCTTCTTGTTTCTTCCCAGGTGACACCCACTGTCCCCATTCCGTCACCATCAAAAAGCTGAACAAGATGCCGAGAACCTCAAAAACGGTCCATTATGGGCTGCCAGGGGGAGCGCAGACACCATTAAGGAATGGTATCAGTTACAAATAATGCATGTCTCCGGTCTCATTCTCATCTTGTCAGAAAGAAAAAGGACAGTGCGGAGATGTAGAGATGCACCGCAGAGACCTTGCATGCTGAATAACGCCCTAGCTCTCACAGACCAAGGACATCTCCTCACCAGAGAGATGGTGAAGAGATGATTCAAGTACGAGCTTGCTATGTAGTCCAAATCTAAAACCATTAAACAAATCATACAACAGCTGATAAAAGTGTTCTGTTCAAAACATTTTCAAAGCACACATTATTGTGCTCTGTTCACCATATAGGATACTGTGATTTAATTTGTTGTTCTGCTTTGTTAATAGAGGATACATAATGTTGCAGTTCATAAAGTGGAGTGATAAAAAAGAGTCCTTGTCAGTCTCAGTCGCCTTACTGCTGTTAATATCAATGTCACTTTTCATGACTGCTGAAATTACTGCAGGGATGGAGGAAGTCATTACCTAGAGAAGTCATTTCTATCCTCATGGTGTATGGTACATCGCTCAGGGTTTTTACACAAGGTTAAGCACATAGCACTTCCTGCAACATCTCTAAAGTGGTAAGAGATCACACTAATCAAGATGAATTATAATCAAATGCATTTTTTAATGCTTCTTATGCACCACGAGAACCCAGCTGCTTCAGACATTTTTTTCCACAAACAAAGCTTGCACTAGACCACGTTATCTCCCTGTGATGGATTTCATTTGGGAGATGCAGATAAAAAAAAGGTAATGTGCTGGTTTGTGGTTGATTAAGATCACAATCACTGATACAGGTTCATCTCCTATAGCTTGTTAACGACCAGTGTGCAGAGCCAATAGTCGTAGAGATTACTTGACTAAAACACATGAGAATAATGTAGTTTATACTACTATCTAGTGACATGTATAACTAATACAGACATGTTATATTAAAAATAACTGTTTTAAGTTATGAGATATTACAAACCACTGGATATAATGTCTAAGTGCTGCAGATGAGACACAGATGAGTAGCACCAACACTGAGCAGATACCAGCCCTTCCACTTTTATGCGCATGACAATCTTAAGATGTAATCTGAAAACTCTAAAGGCTCAGTCCTTCTCTGTGAAATGCCATTAAGTTCTGAGGCATTTATGTCTTTTTAATGAGAGAGCTAAATTGCCTTCATACGCAGTGATTTTTGTGCAAATGAAAGCCTTGCAGACTATGAATGTCAAGTAGACAACTAAATGTTCCTTGGCACACTGTGGGCCCAGGGCTGTAGCATTAGGATTCACACTGACGGCTATGTGAAGAAACCGGGAAGTAGTCTCTCTTCTGGAAAATATTTAAAATGTATTAAACAAAAAGCTGATGTATGCTAGCAACATAGCAGTGTCATTATAGTATATTTCACAAAAACTGTATTACAAAAATTGCTTTAGTGCAACACCCAATATTTATAATGCTGCTTCCTCATCAAGAATGAGTAGACTCAGTTATCTTGCTAAAGGTGTCTGACTATTCCGTTGGTGCAGGTAATATCTGAAACATCTTCAGACACAGCTAGAATTGTGACAGCTACAGAAAAAAATATCAGTTATTTATTACTTGGAATATATTTTCTGAGGGCAAATATCCCCAAATCACCTCTCTGCTCTCTGTGCTTTGACAGCTACATCAGTGCTGAGACTAGACATATCTATTTATCTGACAGCACATTTTCTCACCTTGACGTAAATGGCTAATTATGGTGACAAAATAAGCTTAAGTCCAGCAAATAGATCATCATCAGCAAACTGAGTTTGATCAGTTGTCATGGAGATGGCTTACTATATCTTGACAAACTACTCTTTTCAAAGTCAAGCATAAACTTTCACATTGAAGATGTGCTCTCTGCTTTTTATTGCTCTGCCAACATAGTTGGAAGAACTTGTACTTTCAGCTTTTGACATTCTGAGTTTCAGCAACAAGGAAATTGCTCTCATTCATGCTGATAAATCAGCTCCTTAACTTAAAGGTGGAGTTTCTGACCTCCGATGGCACTATGGTGTTTCTTTTAAGTAGTTGAATATGACAAAATTATCAAGAGGAGGAAATGATCTCCTGTTCTGGGTTGAAGCTTGCAGGTTGCAAATGTGGTGAAACAGGCCCCAGATCATCTTTTTTTTAAATCCAATCTGCAGATGATGTGATGGACTTAAACATGTGGACATGAATTCACAGCTTGGAGAAATATATAGCAGGTTTTGTGAACCAGTTTACATTTACTTTACCTAACCGACAGTTGAACAAACACAACTTTTGCGTTTGATTACTTTGATTCATGCTCACTATTTGCAAAGATCTTATGATTTTATGATAGTACCCGTCTTTACCTCTTCTTGACAGTGCAACATAAGCACACAAGCTTTGTATATGGGGCGTATAACTCCATAGTTCAATAGCCTAACAACATGTAGGATATACTATTTGAGCTCAACAATTATACAATTCATTTAGACTTTGGTTCACAATATTCCTTATATCTACCTCCTCCCTTCGCTTTCACTGATAAAATATCAGTATATCATTTGATAAAGTGCTTACAATAATCCGTTATCTTTCTCCTCTATGTGTAATTTAAATGAATTAAGGGCTTTGCTGTAAAAGAACCAGGATCAATTTTCTGTTGATCTTTCAGATATCATAATTACCATGAGGTTTATTTTACTCTCATTTACTGCATGTCATGCCATATTTGCTATAATAATCGTCACAGTATTTGAATTTTTCATTTAATTTACAACCTTGCACTGTAGCATATAGTATTGCAAAGAAAATGTGACTGAAAGTGATAGGAAACAGAAGAGTGGAGAAATCTTACACAACCAGATCTTCTTTTTCTAAATAAATAAATTTGATACTGAGAACATAACTGTCAAATTGTTGGTAATATTTTCAATTAGGGGTTTGTCTATGAAAATATTGGAGGGAGTAAATGTGCTTGTTGTCTGTTAATATTTACAGAATCAGTCAATTGCATTTAATTAGAATAGACTGCTGTCAAGGCAAGGAGAGACTGAGATTGGGATATAAGGTATTGTACAGTATGTTATTTCTTCTATAAAAGGTTTCTCACAAGACCTTGAATGTTACTAAAAGCAGGGCAAACAAATATCTGTTTATGCTGTTATGTGAAATCTTTTAAAGGTGAGCCCCAAGTGAAGTTACTTTTTAGACACTCTCTGATCTAACAAGGATAACATGATGCCATTTGTCCTTCGCACTATAGTGGGCAGAACTGATGAAAAAAAAATACAATAAAAGATTGCAGCTTCTCGTGGTGGGTAACATATTTCCTTAAAGATTATTTCTTTCTTTCTCCAGAGGCTGTAAATTGAAGCTTCCTCTGGCAGCTGAGATCTCATTGTTTTCTTTTCTGTATCGAATAAAGAGCACAGTACCCTGGGTATATTATATGGGCATACACACTGTAAAACCTCAGAAAGTGGAAGTGGAATCAACTCATCTTGTGTCTTTAACTAACATAAATACATATGTTTATTGATTTCAAATGTAGTCATCATAAAATTTCTAGTATTCATTTGTAAACCATTTCAAAACTTATAAACATGATCATCTGCCTGATTTGAATATTTGAATGAATGCACACCGAATAGTTCACTCATCAAATTAAGTTTCTAAAGTTATACTATGATTAACATATTGAAAGACTTCCCAGAATCACAGCATTCTCAGAGTTAAAACCCCCATAGATACTCCTTTTTTGTGTCTTTACTAGATGTCAAGATAAGCAATGGTTGTTTCTTTTTATAATAATGTGGATAATACCAACCACGATGAAGGTTGTATGAAATACCCCAAAACCCTTTAACAAGATCAGAAGGCAAGATTCTAAGTTTTTAATTTATGTTTAATCTCTCAAATTTCTCAAATTCTTGAAGGCAGCTGGTAAAACTTACATTTCTTAGTTGAACAAGCTTGAAATGTTTCATAGTGCACCATTTTAAATTGAATTTAAGCAATTTGACCTAATTTAAAAATGTATTAAAAATATGAGAACCACAGTTTGGGAGGAACCTGTAACGATTTCTCACAGCCGGCTTATTGCTTGAACATTCACACTTGCTGGTTCTGACTAGGAGCTTGAGAGTATATTTACAGTTCCTCACCCAGTATGTCGCCCATCAATACTCAGGAGCACACTGCTACCAGAGCAAAAAGCACCTTAGCAGCGTTCTCAGCTTTCTCTTAAATAAATTCCAGTTAGGTGCTATGCTGCTGTGATTTCTTCCACATGATTCAACCTGTTTTTAAGAACAGCTTGTCCTTCACACCATCTTTTGTGCATATATGTCAAGCGTATACAGCCCCTAAGTTGCTACAATAACTTGGTACATATTTAGTGAGGAGTCCTCATAGTTTAAATCCATGTACCTGTCTACTTTTGTAGTGTTTGGGTTGCAACCCTAAAACTGTTTATTGGTTAAGGGGGAATACTGAGACCCTCTCACTGACAGCTGGAGTTGTTCAGCTGAGGGCTGTGCCACAGGCATCCCCATATCCTCATCCTGTCCTGCTGTTGACTGCTACGACTTGACATGATCTCTGATCAGGTGCACTGCTCAGATCATGTCTGAGGGCTGTGGGACACCACAACAAGGTTCTACCTGCTCAAGCTTGGATGTGTGTATCTGACCAGCAAACATGAAGGAATGTGCAGGATTATATAAACTGTGTGTGCACTCAGCTACCCTGTTCTATGATACACCCCTTGGTCGATGGTCACCATGGTTTTTAACACCTTCTCAGAAGCAGCTCGCAATACTTTCTGTGTTCCACTCATTGATTTCAGTTCTTACAATACAAACCTATACCAGCCTGAAATTGTTTGCTGATATATAATCCGACTGTCACTGTGTTGCCTCCCTAGCTCATCGGCTTTTATCATTGCCATGATTTACCTGAATGACGAGTCTTTTTGAGAAGGCCGTAAAACAAAGAGTGAACAGGGAGAATGATGGTTGTTTATATGCTGTGCCTCAAGTGGAGGGCAGTGAGGAGAGACGATGCACAGCGAGAGATAAACACAGGAGATATAGAGGGAGATTGACGAATGAACTCAACAGCGTGATTAATGTGACAACCTTTAAGAAAAGGTTATGGATCCTGGGGGAACACTAATGTGTGTAGGACATGCAGGAGAAGCAGAATAGAGAAAAGGCCAGGAGTCAAGTGAGGTGCAAAATTACGCGAATACCCTGTTGTCATGGTACAGTATACTGTACTCTGCACTGCTCCAAGAAACATTTATCCCAGTGTTTTGGTATATTTGCCTCTTAGTTAATGTTTTTAACATTGATCAAACAAATATGTCAATTTAGGAGTTTTTTGTAAGCTGATTTACGACAATTTACAGATGCATTAATCCATGTTTACTGCCATTTGTCTGTAACTATTTGTAATGAGGTAATGAAGTACCAGCTAGTTTTAGGGACATTTTATGCCTTTATCATAGAGACACTGGAAACAATTGTCAGTTAGCACACCAGATCCACTATATAAATCTGAGATGCAGATTCAAAGGTCTGGAACCAGGCTAACGCAAATCCCCCACACTGTCATCATGAACTCTGCCCTCTCTCAAACCAGTGAGACAAACACACACAGGAATCTCTTATGCAAAATAACCCAAATCAGAGTATTTTGTTTGGCAAGACACAAACAAGTCACGTAACTGCAAAATCCCTAGTTTTATCTGGGTGGGAGCCTTTGTTGCATGCCATGTATCTCTCTCCCATATTTCTTGTCTGCAAATGACCAAATGACTAAAAATAAAGAAGCAAGAAAGAAAATGCTGAGAGCCTTAACAAAGTATACATATTGCATATGTTTCATTAGAGTAAGCAGTGAGAAGCAGTAAGCACAACAAATAAAAACCATAAAATAAACCAAATCAAAGTTAGACTACAACAACAGTAGATAATTAAAAAGCCATTCAATGCAGTACACTAATACTTTCTTATCGGTGCAAGATTTAATAGTCTTAATGCCCTTCTTAAACTCTTTGCTTTTTCTGTTATAACTGAAGAGCCGTAACTGTAAATAATCATAAAATAAAGCAAAAACAATTAAGATAAGGATAAGTATTTTAGGTAAAGCGCTGGCTCCACTGCGCCATTTACTTTTAGAAGTTGAAAGTGCTGTGTTTAATCAAACTTAAAGGAAGAAAGACAAAAACAAGCATTGAGCAAGTTTGAATAGATGCACATGAAAATCCTTTTGGCTATGATCCAAATTATGGTGATTATGTGTCAACTTGGGTTTGATGTCTCTCTTAAGAATGTGAATAAAGCAACATATGCCCAGAGAAGGATGGTTAAAACATGTTTTTCATTATGTTCCTGGACTGCAGAGATGGAGAGAGATCAAGGCTGTTGCATTGTGATAAATCAGAGGAGTCAGCCAACAGTAAACAGGTAGAGGTATCACACAATTCAAAAGCAGCTGCTTCAAACAGCAACTCCACACACACACACACACACACACACACACACACACACACACACACACACACGTACGCACACACACCATGCCACTGCATCTCAGCATCAGTCAGTCCCACTGTTGTACAGGGACAGAGTCTGTCTTTACTTATTGACTGCTCACAGTGTTAGCCTTTGCTCTGAACAACCCTCTGCCCAGCTCAGATATATTGTTTTGCTTTTCCCCATTGACGAGCTCACCCTTAAGCACCTTCAACAACATTTAACTCCCACACATGAATATCTGGAGTGAATTCAGTTCATCCACTTCCAAACATCATGTGCTGAGACTGAAAGTACAATGGCCCTTTTAGCAACCTGCAATCAGGGAGAAGCAGTGGGCTGAAATCATGTTATTATGGGCTAATTATGGGCAATTAAAAACTAGTTGTCTGTTGCACTGACATTGGCTGAGAATAAAATGCGGTGTACATCTGGTCTAGCCTCTGTTCCACTAGTTTCTGAAACTCAGTGCATTCACCATTCCTTTCATCATTCTTTCTGCTGTTCCAGGTCTTTACTTTCCATATCCTGGGCTAAATTGGCTCCACTACCCTACTTTAAAGTTGAAATAATTGCAAAGGATGAGACTGGCAATTATCCATATTTTTCCTATTGTAAACACATCTCATATACAGAGCCAAACCAACAATGAATGGTTCCTACTTGCAAGTATTGTGTGTGTCTCCAAAGCCTGATATATCCTATTCCTCTGTCGTAGACCTCACAGTGACCCACACTGTTGCACTGGATGATGTGTTCCTTTGCCACAAAGATTATCACAGTTGGTATAGAAACTGTTCCAGTAACAGCGATCACGTTTTCGGCCTCAAGAATCAGGGTCCTTGTCCTCAAATTCAGTTTTCCAGTTCTTTATAATAATTTTTTTTTTTTTTCTCCACAGGGACAATGTACATCATTCAACATTTTCAGAGAACTAAAAACGTAAATGCACCCAATTGTAGCCACGGGCTTGTTTCCATTGGCAGTCCCCCCTGCCAGATGTTACCGGCACAATTCCTAAAAAAAAAAAAAACTACATTACACACAATATATACGAGGCAATTATAATAAATAATCACAACAGTCATAGCGTCACAGTATAAGTCGCCCAGCGACACATTAAAATAGTATTGCACACTTCATGTTGCTCCCAGTACCTTGTGCTTGTTTAAGCTTTATACCTACCCCGTTTCTAAGTGCAGCTGAGTAGTGATCAGGCAGGGGGGGAAAGGGACTGCTTGGGGTCTGTAGAAGTGTGAGACTGCAGCAATGCAAAATCCAGTACATAGGTCTTATTGTGGTTTTGATTGATTATAATGGATGACAGTGGTAGATATATGGACATTAGGGGTTAAAGTGCTATAGTGCTAATTTCCAAGTGCTGTCAGTTACATAGTAAAGTACACGATGAAAAAGATACAGAAACAGAAAGACATGAATAAGTAAATGAGAGAAAACAAACAAAAAAAACAAACAAGCAAACAAACAGAACATACAATGCACGTCAACAATGATTACAGATTTGGTTATTTTTAAGCCACTTCTTTAGATGTAATTTGAATGTGGCATACGTGTTACAGTCCCTGTAATCTCTGCTGTCTAAAAACATCTACTGTTCAGCCCTCCTCGTCCTGCTGTTATTACAGACATGTCTGAAATAACCACGACCCTTTGTCTCACAAATGGTCAATGGAGTTTGTAAAGGGCGCTAAAAACAAAAATATTGAATAAGCAACAATATCTCAACAACATCTACAAGATCTTTTTTTATTTAAACATTACAGCACCGTAAAATATGGCGTGAACAAATAGGCTGAATACTTATTTATTCGTGTTAATTTGAATGGGTTTTTAAATTACATTTGGAACAAAACCTGGAAAATGCGCTTTCACTTCTGCTCCCTTTAAGATGAATTTAAATTGTGTAGGCTACAGACCATCATGTTCCCCTCAGGATGTATAATAACTTCGGTAACCCTACAACTTTTTATCTAATGGCATCAGTAGGTCAAAACTTGAATGTGCCCAATACTGACCGATACTTATCAGTTTAGCTAATACTAGTTAGCCAATGTTAGCATGCTAACTCTAGTGAACATGATAAACACAACAGCATGTTAGCATCGTCATTGTGACCATGTAGTACATTGACTTTAGCTCAAATTGTGTGCCTCACAAAGCAGTGTGGCTGTAGTCTTTTAAGCTGTGTCTATAAGGAACGCTTAGCATGAGCAACATGTTAAACAGAGGAACAACAGTGAGTGCTATTTTTGTGCGTCTAAACTGAAGGCGTTCATGGACTGTGTTGAGTGAAGGTCACCTATATTTTGTCAGTGCTCAGAACTCTATGGAAATCCAAGGAGACCAAAAAAAATGAAATCAACATCTGAAGCCACACATTGGTCGCATCAACATTAAATAAACATGCTTATGGCACTTTGACAACATGCAATTAAACACGTAAACACGTGTGGCATTAGACAGACATCCCAACTCTACTGGAAGTTCCGGGAGTCTCCCGCATATTGATAGCGGCTCCCTGACGCCCAATACAATATCCCAGAGTAGAGCGATCGAGCAATAGCGCACGCACTAGAGATTGACTGCGTGTGTGTAACTGATCATGTAGCACGAGAGTGAGCGAGAGCGTGTATGTGCATCATGTGCGTGTGCCTCCCTGAAATAACTTTTTGACGGTTGGGATGTCTGCATTAGATGTCAATTTCCCACATTTTGGCATCTTTGACTTTCCATAGACAGCTACTTTTATTAAAAAAGAAGCATATCTATTCTGTCAGACATGTGAGACGAGCAACTGAAAAAAAATGCTCAAACGCTTTTGGTGTAGGCATGGTCTTAGTTTTATGCTTAAAGTAAGCCTTTAACATTTTGTTAAGGGTATGCACTTCTCCAATAAGTCGGCTTACATGAATATGATGTCTCTATCTCAGCCATTGTCTCAAGACATTTTTTAAAGGTATCAGTTGCACATGGCTTTTAATGCCTTCTGTGTTTATCAAACTTTTTCCATAAAACTATATCTATTTCGGTCATCCCAATTTTCCCTATTGTATTTTGGTCTATCCTTTACACATGAGACCAGTTACATGTCTGTCTGTCCTGAAAGAGGGATCCCGCCCCTGTTGCTTTTCCTGAGGTTTCTTCCATTTTTTTTTCCTCTTTTGTGATTTTGGGCTGTATAAATATAATTTACTTGGTATATTTAAACTACACCAGGCCTCACTATTCGTGTCAGCACCAGCTCTCTCCTCTGCTCCGTTCATCATTCCTTGCTTTAGTTTCCATTTTTGTCCGTACTTTGAATTCCTCTTCCATCTCCTTTTAATAGCCCCTATTTAGTTTGTGCTCCAGTGAAGTCAGGCTGCTTTAGAGATGAGTGTTCTGGGGTGGGATGAATTGCAGTATGCCTCCTATCCATTATTGATCCATGATTAACTAAAGTTCAGCTTGGATCCTGACTTCAACACTAAAAAATGGGTTGGGAAATGTTGGCAAAAGGATGTCAGTGTTGCGATACAAGACAGTACATTATTAACATATCTAATTAAAGCAGCTTCCTTGAGCTGTTCTTTTATATGAACAGTATCACAGTCTAAACTATTCACAGCCACTTTTGATAGTGAGTGTAAAATTTCCTTTGGGGTAATATTCATGATCACACAGGCCAGAGTTAAGAGAAGCCTGTTAGCTTGCCCTTCCCCCCTCGGCAGCCATCTGTATCACTCAGGGAAAGCCTCCGTCCCCTTAGACAGCTCTGCAGACCCGTTGATTCTGATGCATTTTGACACTGATGGTGCACACAACTGACCTTTGGGCTGTCGAGTACTCTCAAACAACACTTGCTGCATGTGTTTATATCCCAGAGACAGTCTAATGAGGATGTATCTGCAGCCAGCCAACTCCAGGAGCAAGTGCCAGGATGCAGCTGCTGCCACCAGGGCTCTTATCACAGCTCCTTGCCTGACTCATATGGGGAACTTTGTCAGAGGTGACATTCCTACAACACACAAGACATATTTTTGGCAATCTTGTGCTTTGTTATGTTAATACTGTTGCTATTTGTGCCCTTGAATACAGCCAACCTATTTCCAGCCTTTCAATGTGTACTCTTCTCAAAAAACATTTGCGCAAAATCTTCCAGAAATGTATACCATGCATATGTACAACATGACCTTTTGTGAGAATTTTCTCTTCTCTTACCTAAAGTCAGGCGACTCGAAGAAGTTTGATTGAGGTTGGGAAAACGGGTTGATCAAATGAAACCTGCATGCACAGTAGCCTGCTACAGCTCACCTGTGTGGAAATGAACCGAGTTTGCCAAAATTGAAAGGAAGTGTCCATTTCCCACTCCATTTCCCAGGGTCCATTTCCTACGTTTCACATACTTTTCCAGAAATCAAATTTCTTAATTTACAAATGATTGGTATGAGAGTAGCTTCACTCTTTCATGTCATTTATGCCACACTTTAAATAAACACAGCATGATTTCTGCAGAGAGGAAACATGTTTGATGACAGCCTGTAATCAACAGACATGGCAGCCATTATATGAACTAAAACAGATTCCTTTATTCATGTCTACTTGATTTGAAGTGATTGATTGTCCTAATGATTTTTCTTTCATTACATGTCATTCCCCATCTTTCTCATTTCATTACCTGTCATCTCTGAAATGTAAATGATGTAATAAAGGCATAAAAAGCCTCCCAAGAAAGAAATTAAAAACCCTGTTGAATGGATTTTATAGTATATATAATTATACCCTAGAAGTATTGGAACTGACTCTTAACTAACATTATTTTCATTGTGGATCACCTGATTTGTTGTTTGTTTGATTGATTGATTGATTGATTGATTGATTGATTGATTGATTGATTGATCAGTCATTTAGCCTATAAAATGTCAAATAAAAATGGAAAAAGAAACTGGAACCAGAGAATGTTTGGAGTTTTTGCTTGAAAATCAAATAAAATTATTGATTAATTGACCAATTATTTCAGCTCTAAAGCTGCCTCTTGTGTAGCTGTCTCACAGTCTGATGAAGCCCATATAATGTCAGTGTTACACTCAGAGCTGATTTAACAAGACCAGACAAAAATGAAAGTAGTAGTGAAAAGACAATACAAGACAGATAACACACAGCATATACTGCCTTCAAAACAACCAGAATGAAGGCTGAAGAAAATATGTGCAAAATTATATTACGGAATACTTTTTATATTGTCTGCATTGCATCCGACCCTCAAGGATAAGCAAGTTTAAGCACTAAAGACAGTCTGTGAAGCTCTTTCATTTCCATTCCTGAGTGAGCCTGTGTGCTGATGTTTGTTGTGTTGAAGTATTGAAGCAGAGAGCAGCTTTGTGTGATATCCCAGCACTGCACTCCACTTTGTCTGTCCAGACATTACTCTAGGGGGGGTTGCCATCATTAAATATTCACATGGTAATCACAGGACATCACCTTAGGAGATGTTTACCTGGCCAACACCTGTCCAATCTTTGTTTTCCATCGTAATGCACACTGACATGCATGCGGTTCAGCAGAGTAGATCTCCTTGGCTGTATTAAACCTTGAAGGGCATGAAGGGCAACTTTCTATGTGTGGTCTGTCACTTTAAAGCAAATATCAACTGCACAATCAGACATGACTTTCATTTCATGTGCCTGTGCAGTTATGTATGATGTTTTTAATAAGTAAGTGATAAGTAAATGATTAAAGTTCAGTTTAGAGACTGACTGCTTTGCTTCCTCATCCGGAGAGCTTTGTGACTCCTCTATTTCAGTGTCCTATTATTGACACTGTCGAAAACGGATAAATCAAAGTTAAGCTTCCTCATTAATCTTCCATGTTCAGTGACTATCCTTTAGCAATGATCGAAGACATATTCACTCTCTGGGAGAGAGAGGCAGTAGTGTGTATAAAAAAAATAGTCCTCATTTTCCAATTCTTAACCACCAAAGTGCCATCTCAATGTGCTTTCTCATGTAAAATGCCCAGCTGTGATTGGGTGACAAATGAAGCATATACCAAGTCAAGTCAAATTATCTTTATTTACAGTATATAGTCACAAGTCAAAACAACGTTATCTCAGGGAACTTTTCACATACAGTATAGCAGGTCTAGACTGTACTCTTTAATTTACAAAGACCCAACAATCCCCCTTGAGCAAGCCCTTGGCTGCAGCGGCAATGAAAAACTGTCCTTTAATGGAAAGAAACCTCAAGCAGAACAACCATTTGTCTTGGCCGGTTGGGTTGAGAGAGAAAGATGGTAGGAGAGAGAGAACAGACAGACATGGAGAAGCACAGCAACAACAATAATGGAAAAAATTACTATAATGGTATTACAGGCATCAAGCTGGACCACATTGAAAGCAGGCGGTTTGCAGCCCAAGATTCCCACTTGCTAGATGAAAAAGTACAAAACTACAGGGAAGATGCCAAGTTAAAAGTACAACAGATATGACGCACAGAAACTAAAATCTCATTATTTTGTAACATTGGCATGTTTGGGATTTAGCTGGGTCAGTTTTTTCTAACTTTCTGGTCGTCCAGAGAATTTCCATTATGTCTTGATTCCCAACTATTCTCTTTGTCGGCAGGTGGTTGAACGCTATGGAAATACTTTGAGCTCAAAGTAGCATTACTCTGATGCAAAGGTTTAATATTCAAGGGCGATTTATTGACAACTCTATAATAATCCTATTAGTAAGACTTTCAGCTGGCCAGTTAGCATTCAACCTTGATGTTTCCTTCACAGGCAAAAGTCACCATCTGTCAGCAAAATGCAGGGCAGCCCTCTGTGATGATGATGATGTGCTCACAGCTCTCTAAATGTGTTTGTTTTGGCTGCAGGAACTTCTACTACATCACCATGCTGCGTGACCCAGTCTCCCGCTACCTGAGTGAGTGGAAGCATGTCCAGCGAGGGGCCACATGGAAGACCGCCCTCCATATGTGTGATGGACGCTCACCCACCCAAGACGAGCTGCCCACCTGCTACAGTGGGGACGACTGGTCTGGTGTCACCCTGACAGAGTTTATGAACTGCCCATCCAACCTAGCAAATAACCGCCAGGTCCGCATGCTGGCTGACTTGAGCCTGGTGGGCTGCTACAACCTGTCCTCTATGAACGAAAGCCAGCGCAACCACATCCTTTTGAGCAGTGCCATGAGCAACTTAAAGAACATGGCTTTCTACGGCCTGACTGAGTTTCAGCGCAAAACGCAGTACCTGTTTGAGCGGACGTTCAGCCTGCGCTTCATCTCCGCTTTCACGCAGATCAACAGCACGCGAGCCGCCAACGTGGACCTGAGCGAACCTGTGCGCAGACGCATCGAGGAGCTCAACTACTTGGACGTGCAATTGTACGAGTACGCGAAGGACCTCTTCCTCCAGCGTTTCCAGTTCACCCGCCAGAAGGAGCACCAGGAAGTGCGCTTGAAGAGGCGCGAGGAGAGGCGTTGGCTACGGGAGCAAAGAGAGCAGGGTAGGCCATGGCCGCCCAAACACAGAGGAGGAGGGAATAAAGGCGGGAGAGGGGGAGGAGGGTATGAGAAAGAGACTGACGGGGACTTCCCCACTACTACTGAGGACTACACAAGTCAAGTGGCCCGCTGGTGAGGCTATGATCCCATAACTCGAGAGGGCAAGAGAGAGAGAGTAGTCCGAACACTTACTCTGACTCTGTCTAGCACGTCCTACGTCTCTCTCTTTTTGTCTCACCATTAATATGTCTCCTGCATCTGTTTCTCAGCTTCAGTGTGATCCAAGTGCTCTGCTGTTTCTTTATGAAAACTGCCAAGTCTGTGAGTCTCACAGCAGCTCTGCCTTGGAGTGCCCTTCGGTGTCTTAAATCTTTAAATGCTGTTTGTATATTTTTGTCATTTAACTTTTTGCCTTGGTTATTTATCATGTGTTGAATAAGACAGTCGACTGAGGTGAAAAGGGGGAAAAAAAATCAAAAGAAGCTGCCATAGACTTTTGCATAGCTTTTAATTTTGACATTCACTGCAAAATTGATGAATGCCATTGAAGTCATTGTCTTTGTTCCAACTGGTAGAAAACATATTCCATTTGAAAGATGTAGTTGTAGAAGAGCTGACGGTTGCATGTCACATATCCACACTATACTTACAATTGGGAAGAGTGATTTCCAAAAGATATAATGTAAACCAAAGTGATTACAGAAGACAGTGTATGGATTTTATTTCTATTCAATGCCAATGCAACCCTCTCTAAAGATCACATTGTATGCATGCAGTACCCATGTTTTTAAACCAAATTATAGAAGACTGTCTCTATAGTGCTTATATTTCAGTTACAGTGCATTATATATTATTTTCTTAAGTGCAATACCTTGCAGACTTTTAACACCTTTCCCTAAGACAACATATTATGTACACACAAACTCACTCACAGTCAGATATATCCTGCTCAACAAAACAAGCCTTGGCCCTTACCTTTGTTTTTTTCTCTTTTTTTTGGGGGGGGGGGGGGGGTATAGGCACTCAAGTACTCCGTGAGGAGAGAAAAAACACATATTTTGTAAGTAATTCATGTTTGAAGTAGTGGGTCGCAGAGATAAAAAAGTTGGTAAATAGTCAAGTTGATTAAATGTGTCAGTGTGGCTGGTGCGTGGCCTGACTGTGTATGAGATGATCAGCATTCAGTTCTCATGCCTCTCCCCGTCACACTGGCTGCTTTTACATGTTTGTAGAGCTGACGGCTGCTGCACTCTGGGCAGTAGAGAGAGCTCTGGTGCCAGCCGAGTGCCAGTCTAAAAAGACTAGCCTCAAAGTAGACAGTTTAGAAATAAAACATGTCTGTCGTTTCTTCCGCGCGATAGTTTCCACTCCCTCAAATCCAATCAGTGCGGCAGTAAAAATGGAAGATGAAAGAGGGTTCATTTTTATCTGGTTAAATAGGCCTCAGTGGTTGTGATGCTTTTATGCTTCTTATCTCATATTCACTCAAAATCCCCGCTTATGAAATTAAACGTTCACTAAATGTCAACATTGAAATCATATGGCTGCTTCTTTTTTAACAGTAGTTTCTCATGTTTCCTCTCTGATTGCAGTTCATCATCAAATACCTCAGAGGGCACAGATTTGTTTCATTTTAAAGAATGATCTACTCTGTTGTGTGTCTTCTTTTTGTCTGAATCATTCATCCAGCTGGCACAGTGAATGTGTTAAATACTGGTTAAGTTGTTTGAGCTTTTTGGAGCTGTATGGGTGCGCTTGTCTGTGCGGCTGCTCTTCTGTGTTTGTGAGTTCAGTGAGTGCATGGATGGATGATGGTAGAACAAAGACGAGGTGTAAAGCACATTGATAACACTCGATCAAGTGTTTCAAGTGAAGCTACCAGCTCCAGCTCTGAATATTCAATCACTCTGTGTATAATTGAAATTCATGAAGTCCCGCCATTTGTGATCAAATGGCATTTTTTTCTCAAAGGAGAGGAAGGATATTACAACCAATACACATAATACAGAGGATATACTATATATGTAAACATATCGTATGCAGATCTCAGGATAAGTTGAAACGTTACAGCATCAAACTTGAATCAAACAACAACAAAAGACAGACATCAATATCATTTCCTGCCTGTTGTGTAACAGTTCTCTCACTTGCATCATCTATAACGATCACATCAAAAAATGTGTTTAGCCATTGTGTACATGTAAGTGTGAGAGGAGGATGCCAGTGCCAGTCAGGCCTGCTAACAATACACAGTTCCCAGGATGTGACAGCTGGAAATCATTTAAGAGCATGGCTGTAGGTGAACATGGAACTACAGTTCCCAACACATCTGACAGTGTAGGGGACACCTGACTTCAGAAACACACTATACTCCCATTAAAAACCCTATGTGTCCATCAGGGCAGAGATCACACAGCAGCGAGGGAATCATCTTCGCTGTGTGGCGCTTTCTCAAAATAAGGTAAGTCCTATGGAAAAAGCCCAAGTGGATCTGTTTTGAATCAGTCGTACCATTTGTGATGTAGTAATGAAAAAGTTTCTTCATGGTGATGATTGGAGCTTGATGTTGCTTTATACTTCTACTCCACCACACTTCAAAGGGAAATATTGTACTACTACACTACATTTATTAGACAGCTATAGTTGATAATTACTTTGCAAACCTTACATGGAACTTTTGCTATACGTTGAATGAATTTAGCAATAATCCAATTATATTAAAAAAATATCTGCATCATGAAAACATTTACATTTGATATTTTAAAGATCCCCTCCAGACATGTATTAGGACATATAAAAACACTGCATGGAACAATAGCATGTATCTGACATGTATTATGTAAAAAAGTATAATTACTAAATTTTGTAATCCTTTTAATGACATCTATGCCTTTTCCTTCATTAAAAATTCCATAATTTATGAATATGCAAATATATTTCACACATTTTTAAGTGGAGGGTGGCTTTAAGTATAATTACAATTATACTCCTGTACTTTCAAAAGAAAAAATTAGGAATATTTTTCACTGAAGACATTTTGACATGCCATAGTAAGCACAGGCATAAATAACTAAATTAATTCAGGCTGAATTTCATTTTCCAGCTTCACACTGTTATTGCTCACTGGGACACTTAAATAGAACATAGCCATCAATAATGTTATTAGTAACACATGCTTTTCCTATAATGACAAGTCAAAATGTCTTGCTGTGAGAAAGGTATAATGTGATATTTCTACTTTTACTTAATTAAATGCTCTAATTACTTCTTCAACCAGAGGTATTCTTTGTATTTTCTGCTCGTTTATTCTCCTGGATTCATTAGCTGAGAACACAGAAGGGTTTTTTGAAAAATGGCCATTTCCAAAGGGACGTTTATTCTAGAAATTTCTTTTAATAAACCAACATGCTACACTGCTGTGTGACAAGCTGTAGGAATTGCAATATTTCCCGGTGACAGATGGCATGAGCACTGCATGAGCAGTAAGCGTGCCGTATCACTATTAATGAAACACTTCTTCTATTGCTGTTAATGTGCTTTAAATCTGTAGTGTTATATGTATATATGTGGTTGTATGTGTGTGTGTGTGCATGTTTTCATTGTAAATCTGTCACTTATATGCCATTGCTGTGGCATAATCAACAATCTGTGGATAGAAAACTCACTTTTAAAAGGTGAGATCTTGTCAACTCATAAATCTTTTACAATGTTCAGGGTTTATTTGCGAATCACAGTTGGCACATTCTGTACGATAATTAATCTGTGTCAGCTCTCCATGCTTATTCCCTGTCTGAACACAAAACCTTTGTACGATATGGCCATTGCTGAAAAATTATTAAGAAATCAATAATATAATATTTGAATATTTTCCTCTCAAAATTATGTCCTAAAGGACGTTCCTATTCTGAAATTGGATGAGTGAATATTTCCACATAATGGTGTAGATAAAGTGTTTTTAAAAAATCAACATTGATTTTCACTTTAAATTATACCGCCATTCCCAGACATGTGTGACATGCCACTTTATCATTTTAATGAATTTTTACTGCCACACCATAAAAGCACACATCTCTCAGACGCTGGTTTATCTGCATTTATCTGTTTTATTTGTTTATCTATATGATTTTAACTGTTGCTAAAGAATGGCTTTGCCTGTTGGAAAATACCAGGAAATCTTACCAACATGGAGTAAGATATGGTATTAGTTTCTATGTACATGTTAAAAGTCTTGTGAAGAAATGAAGAGTTTAAAAGCCTTTTGGCATGTAACATATAATTTTTCTTGTCAGACCTGAAAAAAATGAGTGATTTCTGCTTAAGATATTAGAAATAAATGCATTGAATGGCCATGACACTATGATGCCTGTTGCTTTTATATTCTCAGTTTAGATAAAGTATTTACTGTATAGACATTCACTCGACTCATTTTTCCATTGATAAATCGATTCACTACAATCCATCCACTTAGATTCAAACTATTTGTGATATCTTAACCTACTGAGTATAATTATTGGTGAATAATTTGAGAATAATTCTAGAAAACATAAAATGAAAACATAATGAAAAATATATAAACATACATACAAACACACACACACACACACACACACACACACACACACACACATATATATATATATATCCATCTATCCAAAAAGATGTTCAAAAAATACCATAAGAACATAATTTTCTTTTCTAGTTCACAAAGTATAGTATTAAAGTAGTGATGATGATGTTCACTGGTTGACCATATTTTTCAATCTTTCATTTCTTTCTGGTATGAAGAAGTGACTATGTTAGCAGGTATCTGGTCCTTTTATCTGACCAAATTAAAAATGAATACATCACTCATCTTTCTTATGACACTGTCTTGATATTTCCACTCATTTAGATTAATTTCAGTTCAAGTAAACAAATGTAAAGAGCAAGCATTTACCCATAATAAGATAAAAATAGATAATATCTGCAAATACAGTGACATGATTCTCTAACTGTTAGCAAGATCAACTTGTATGTATTTGGATAGGTATGTCTTTTGAAAAAATGACACACTGCAAAGCAGCAGTGCAAAGCTGAGTACTTCAGTACTTGACTCAGTGTATTCCCTGAAACACCTTCCTCATCATCACATTACAGCTCTGCATCCAGCGACATGCTGCCCCCTCTGCTTCCCCTCAGGTAGTACAGTAAGGATGACGAGTTTAGCATTTCAGCCAGTGACTGCAATAGGTCATTCCCACACAGATGGTATGGTACAGTGTTTAACTGTACAGAAAGTGTGTAATTACTTTAAACTTTAAAAATACAGTTTTGCTCTTAGACAGTGCTTTACTTTCTGGAGTTTTAGTCAGCACAGTGTGGACAACCATGTTGCATATTTAGATGTAAATATCAAAAAATAGTGGGAAAATTGGTTTTAAAACATTAAACATGATCATCACTACCAACAGGGATTATGTTCAGTTCTTAAACAGCTTCTACTGTGTGTTTACTATGCAATAAAAATGGTAAGAAAAATCACTACATCAAACTTAACATCTGAGTGCTCAAAGTGCTCCTTAGATGAATGACGAGCTGATTATAGGGCATTATACATACAACCAGTAAAATAATTTCAGACTAATGCACACGAAAAAGAAAAATGCTGAAAATATTACAATATAGTGAAACAGACTAAAATACATGAAATAACAATAATAACAATTACTGCCAATGACACCTTGATAAAAGATGCACTGGCGTATCTCTGATAACGCAAAACAAAGTCTGAAAACAGAGGCCTTGAAAATGATCTTTTAAACAAAATTTAAAAAATTCATACAGTACTGTCTCCTGAACCCAGCAGAGTTGACCTGGTGCAACTACTGTAGTCTGTTGGCAGAGAAATGGTACATTTATCTTCATCTTAACATTATGTACTCTCACTCCCATACTGTGCACCCTATGTGAGCACCAGATAGGGTAAAGCTTGCTTGCATCACAAAACTAACACCTCACTGTTTTTGAACCATCTCCCTCACGTTGAACCTCTGGTTTTGTAAGACAGGTGAAAATAAAGAGAATACTGACATCTACTGGCCATTACAGAGAAGTGCTGCTTTTCTGGTCCCTGAAGTGTGTTTTAAAGGCTTTTAACACACAAGACTTCCCCAGTTTTGCACTAGCAAAATGAATGGACGTATTAATTAGCCTGTCTCGAAATTAAGTAGGCGTTTTTTTAATACAGTTTTAAAAAAAATAAATTAAATTTAAAAAATCGAATCTGCTTTGCTTCTCTTGCAGTTATCTACCATTAGATGGGAGTGTTGCTCTCAATAGTGCGAGAATGTTGTAATTATAATAACATTTACTCAATTTCAGTTATTAGAGCATTGATTGTTCTTATAATTCATATTATAAAAATAGCAGAAAAGTTTAGTGCATTACTGATTTGTGTTATTTTCAAACAGACAAACTTCAAGCTGGGTAAGAATTGAGGAAAATTAGATTGACATTTGTCTCATATAGTGCACATATTTTGATGTGTAGTGTAATGGCACAAAATAAAGATAATTTAATATTTGTATAATCCACAACACATTGGGGATTGGATCACAAAAACACAGTAAGAGGCTTGTCCTGAATAAAAGCCTTAAGCTGTCAGTTTCCCCTGACACACAAATCTTTTCAGGAACTGGTTACTGATAGCAGTAACTTCCCAAGTGAGAATATAAAGGAAAACATGTTGACTGAGTGATATTTGCTTGTTAAGTGATACTTAAGTGAAGAATTATGGACATCCAAAAATACCACAAAATGTGACTTACCAAAGCCACAAAGTTGGGAAGCATGTGATATCAAATGGTCTGTAAATAATAAAATATGTGAACAACAAACAAGGTTAAGGTCAAAGTGATGACAGCATGGATTGCTGCATTCCCTTTGTTCTTGCGTCTGACTCACTCTGACAGTGACATTTTCTTCAAAGGGAGCAATATGGTGACCTTTGCATGCAGCACTTGATGCCATATCTCCAGTTTGTTGAAGAGCGCTGTCAGTGTGACGGATCGGATAAAGCTCATTTGTTATCTCAAGGAGCCTGCAGGAACAAAAAAAGAGGGAATCGATCAATTAGTGTTTGTGCATTTGTGGGTCTTTTGAGTGCCATATAATGTCATGACAGGTTATGAAATGGATAAAAGTCACATTGTCCACTGTAAGGTTTTTGATTTCTAAAATATATTTCATGCATAATTTTGAATAGGCTATATGCTAGCTAAATGGTTTATTTTTTCTGGATAAAAGTTTCAGAGCACACGTATACCACTAAAAACACGAAATCTGATTTTATGATTTTATGACATTGACACCATCCTCAGCGCATACACAATAAACAGGAATATAACATTAATGCTTTAGCTGCATTATCAAGTCTCGCACTACCAGAAAAGAGAGAGAGAGTTTCTCACTTTTAATTTTATTGTGAAGGTGTGTTGCTAAACATATCAGCACCCTCCATGTCTGATATCTGGGTTAGCATCTAACCTATCCAATATGACCTTGAGCAAGCCCATGGTACTAGGCTATTAGTAATCTGTCGATTATTCTGATCATACAAGTCAAACGTCCCCTTTTTATTATGACTAGGAAAAACCTTACTCTATTATCATGTCTTACACAAATAGATAAAACACACAAGTATTTGGTTCACATGGGCTATTTCGATGATAATGAGCAGGCATAAATTTGACGTCACATCTTTGTCACATTTATATTGATATACGTGTTTCATTGGATGTTTATATTTTTGTTATATGCTAATTAAACTAATCAAAAGAGAGGAAAGAAATCCCTCACATGGTTTTATTGCGGTTCCCTTGGTAACAAGCAAACCCTTGCCCTTTTAGCCTCCTGGCATTCGTGTGGGTCGTACCACTTTACGGTTGTAGAGGGGTGTTGGGAGATATAACATACAGTGTGGTCCCATTTATTTGATTACGTTGAAATCAATATAAAGCATTTAATGTTTTAATAAACCACAATGTTTGTTGTGATTTATTTAAAACGTGGTATATTCAATTCTCAATGTTGTTTACACTTCAGATCGCACGCCTTGGCCACCCCTCCATCACATGAAATTGACGATTGTACAGTAAGCTGTCAAAAGCTTGTTGCTTAAATCTGTGCGGTACTGGAAAGTAATACAGAAATGAGGTCGTGTAGATGGACGAAATAAGAAGCGATATTTTGGCAAATAGAGTATTAACAAAATGGGTTGTTGAGCAGACGTTTTTTGGGGGTACTTGGTGTCTTGTTTTCGTTAGTTAGTGCTGCTGCCGTGTCGTCTGTCCTAGCTGGTGCGTGATTGCTGTCTCCTCTGGGAAGCGGTTCATCCGTGGTGATGAGGTAAGCAGGTGCACGTTCCGCTAACAGTGAAGCTAACGTAAGCTAATACATATTAATGTTAATGTTATGTTCATGTTAACTTAGTCCCATGACAGTGCTGTCATTAGCTCGCTAGCAAGTGTTTTTGATTAGCTAGCTAAAGAGGCTCACAGGATGAGAATGCAAATCGGACACTACAACGTCAAACCTTTACAGTAACGTTACCAAACTATACAAGAAAGGCAGTGTGTGATGATAGTGTCAGGTTAGTTGACTATTGCCTGCCGGAGTGGTATTATGTTTTCTTCTGTTTGTAAGTAAGTGGCATGTTGTAGATTAGAAACAAGACTGTACACACAGTAACGTTGCGAGGGGGCGCGGATGCATCCATTATCGGACATGCAATTAGCCTTCCTGAAAATATGCATAACAACCCTCTACAGAGACTCTTAGTATACGTTTTGTAACACCTTTAATCATGATTATCATTGCAAAACACAATTTTATCCATGTGCTTCTTTACAGTGACGTTACTACGGTATAAGTGCACCTCCCTACTGTACTGAATTTAAAATATATTGAAATAAACAAGATGTTCAAAAACAGGAAAATGTTTTCCACCTAGGGGACTCAAAGTGCCCCAAGTCACCATCATATAACCTAAAGTAAGCTGTGCAACAGGAGGTTATGTTGTCCTCAGACCATACTGTCATTGTGTTAAATCATATTTAACTACAAGAAAACACTTTCTTTTATACAATAACCCTCTCAGTTTGAGTTTTTCTCTAGTCCATCTTAGATGTTATGCTAAATCACTCACATGATCCCCTTTCTGTGGGGGATGTTACACACCAGAAACAGCATGTAGGGAAGTTAATGCATTATTTATGCATTTTTGCAAACACACAGACACAGAAAGACATGCACACACACTGAAAGGTGTAAAACATTGAATTGATACTAAATTATTTGGGATTTTCCACTTCATTTTTGGTTACATACTAAGAAAGGTATATTACCAAATGTTACCATATATGTATGGTGTATGAGTATTATTGTATTTGAACAGAGGTGAAATGATGGTCCAACAGTAAATATGATGGTGAAATGTGATATAATAGTCCATCACACATTATTTGCTTTAATAATAAAGCAAATAATGCAAAATAGACCGTAAAAGAAGCTTTTATTTAATAGATATATTTACATTAACAGCAGGAGTCTAGGCACTGTGTAAAGCATGTTATAGGCATTTATTGATATGCTACATGTGCTGTATATAATAGCACTTGATCATAAGGTTTGTGCAGTGTTGCTAGTTATAATTTCTTAGATCTACACTTGCTCATCATAATTAATTCTGGAGACGTGCATCAATTGTTGAATTCTGTCCTCTCTAAGAAAGAAAATTTTATTCATAGAGAAAGGGTCAACTGCCAACACTGCCTTACTCCAAGCTGTTCAGCCAGCTCTTACACAGTACATCAGCCTCTGGTTTCCTATTGGCCCATTTCAGACTGGGAGGGTCTTCCCGGGGGCCGGCACCCAGGCAGGAAGGGGGTGGCTGGAAATGTTTCAACCAGAGTTGGGCAGACGGTCTGTTTTCACTGTTGTTGAAGAGGAAATCTTTGGTCATTGAATCCTCGAGACAGAGAGGGGGTTGAAAGCTGTTTTTACTCTCCTTTTCTTCACAAAGTAAGCTACTCAAAAGTTGTATTGCTAGGCTGGATTCCAGGTTAGGGACTGGAGTTCTTCAGTGCTGCATGAAGTGAGAGAAGTAGGTTGTCTTGCTCCGTTTCCTGACTTGCGCCTAAAGGAATTTGCTGCAGTATGCTGTGGCATAGCATGCAGGAAAGGCTGAGAGGCTGTGACAGTAGAGGATCTGGATTGACAAAAGCATAATTTATTCTAAATTTGTGGCTTTTGTGTCCGTCTAAGTTTGTAGAATCTGTTATTTGCTCTCATTGGAGGAACTTCTCAACTCTTGTACAGATTCTGTTTATTCAGCTCATGGGTTAAATGTATTTTCTTCTTGCTAAGCGACTTCCTGTTTCTTTTACCACTTAGTGTACAGGTCAGTCTATCCTGTCCTGTGTTTGTCTCCTCACACAGTATTTATAAGCTTTGTCTTGCTTTCCTTGTATTCTTTATGTGCTTTTGTTGGGCCCAGAGTCAGCAAATCTGACTGTGCAGTTTATAACTAGATGTCGTGGAGGGCTGAACAATTGATTGAAATATTACTGCAGTATGGCCAAGTGCAATATTCAAATCACATGAGCTTCAATTTTGTGATAAAGGTAAAATGTGATAAAACAAACCATTATAAATGCAGCACTGTGGTGCTACAGAGTTGACCCGGCCTACAAATCATATTCTCTAGATGTAAGTTAACATGCTTGTTTGATACCTCAGGAAAAATCACATCAGCATCATATTTTTTTCAGTTAAAAAGAAATCCAAAAATGATCACTCTCCACTAAAATCGTGACTCATATCACAATTGTAATATCTGTCGTGTCATCCTGTTAGCAAGTCTAGTAGTAATTTGTTTACTGGGACCATGTACAGTGTTGCTCTGCAGTCCCTTCAGTAGGTCAATAATAATGTGCTGAGAGCAGATAAATTACAGAATTTATTACATGTTTTTTATCCTCTGGTATGGATTTGAGCTTCGTAAATGTTTATATAGTGTTATTGATTGTTTAATCGCCATGATACCACACAGCCACACAAGCACAACAAGTGTGGCTCTGTGTGTGCCTCTCTGTGTATCCTTTATGTTTGTGTGAAATGTGCAGACAATATTACATTACTATGAAGTCTAGTCTAGTGTGAGCCCAGACACAAGGCAGACAATAATAGAGAGACCAACATAACGAGTAATGACTGTGGAGTAAACTACAAATCAGAAAAGTGGAAGTGGGAGCACAGCCTTAACCTAAAAGACATTGAATTTTAGTTTTGTAGCTTGTTCATCAAGCTATAATACTGCTTATGAGTACACATTCAGACTCCAAAATGTATTCAGCTCTTCTCTTTTTGGTATCCCTAGTTCGCTGTTGCGGTTTTACTTGTTAAGTCTCATCTAATCAGTTATCAGACAGTGGCAGTAATAATTTACAAGGACAAGCGGGTCTGAAGCTACTATGGCTTTTATTGGGCTTGTCTCTTCAGATTCTGACATAAAACACTATATTTCACTTTATTTACAAGATCACATTTGTTATTGTCTGGCCTGATACAGTTTCTGGTGTAAACTGCTAAACAATAAGATGACTCAAGAAACTAGATGACATTTCTGTATAAATACACAGATTTTAGAATAGCAATACTGTAAATATTATGTAGTTTATATGTACACAATTTAAAGAAGCCCCATGGCTGAGTAATATACATGTTCTTTGTCTTTCAGATCACGAACAGAAAGTGCCTTTGAGAAGACATCCCTGACTTGAAGTTGGTTGGTGTACATGTCCAACGAGTGCTTTCTTTTACCACCAACATTCAATACCTCAACTCAAAGCATCTGGTTTGCACAATTTGAGCGCCCTAAAAGAATCCAAAAATAGAGCCATAATATGGGGACAGAGGGTACTGGCCTCAAAATCTGACTAAAGCGACAGGTCTGCAAAAAATTCCCTCACTTGTGTGTCACATAGAAAAACACATCTACAGTTGTTTTCTCACTGATGGATGATATCTAGGTGATCGACCATCCATTTGATCTTTCTGCTCCAGCTGATGGAGGACTCATCAGGTTGTTTTAAAAGTGGACTTTGCACAGCTTTGGTGTATGAGGCACTGGACAACAGGATTAGCTTTTAATTTTTAATTTATGATTAAAACCTTTGGACATGGCGTTGAACATGTCTTCAGTAAGAGACACAAAATGGCTAACCCTGGAAGTCTGTCGACAGTTTCAGCGTGGAAACTGTTCTCGTAGTGATGAGGAATGCAAATTCGCTCATCCACCGAAGAGCTGCCAAGTTGAAAATGGGAGAGTTATTGCCTGCTTTGACTCACTGAAGGTAAGAAATATTGCATGCACTATATTATCTGTGACACCATAATGATTCTTAACTTCAATTTTCCTGTTGTTTAGATGAGTAGGAAATCCCATGAAACTTTCTGAGTTAATGGTTTTCCTGTTGTATTATAAATATATAATGTGTAAAAAAAAATATTTTCACATTGTTATTTTTACAACCTTTTTGCTCCTCTTAAAACATCTTTAAACAATTACTATTAGTCAAGCATATCATGGGCGTGCAGGTTCCATCTAATAGAATGAGACTGCACATTTTAAGATTTGCCAAGCTTACGAGCACTGACAGTTAGAGGTGTATTTCGGTGGTAGTTTGGATCCACGATAGTACTCATAGTTTTCTACACTGCAGTGTGCAAACATGTCTCAAAAATAGTCCCTCCCTAAATTAAGCCACCCTGACTTCCAATTTCATGCAGAAACATATAAAGTAATACTACTAGAAACATAGAAGCTACAGAGCAAAACTGCAATCTCAAAGATTTATTTTCCATTATGTTTGGCTCCAGTTTTTGTGAATTCATACATAATAATAAAACTTTTCAAAAAAGAGAGAAAGGTATCTTGTAGATTTTACTCTCATCACTTAACTCACATAGAAAGAATAATTCTGGCAGCCGGTTGGATTACAGCCTGTTTGTGTTCCTGTTTGCTCAGTTGCCCAGGATGAGGCCGGGGTTAATCCACTCTCACACATTCACTGTCACGACACAATACAGCTTTGCCACAGGATTATTCTCATGCTGAGTTATCATCTTATCACTGCACTGTAGGCAATTAATACACTGCTTGATCGACTGTATTGCCATTCTTAATCACTTTTTTGACAAACCACTAGGTAATGCTTCACTTGTCCTCCTATTTAGAAATTATACTTAACTGTATACAAATGTTTATTAAATTGTTTATAACAAAATATAGTGTACTTATTGATATATATAAGGACTTTAAGTGTTTATTAATGTAAAGAATTTGTCAACAATTATAACTTCTCCTACAAACATTATTTTATATTAACTGTTTTTTGTTTTTTGTTTACTATATTTTCATTCATTATATTTTTATGTACAAGCCTCTGCTTAGGGGTGCCCACATGTGGAGTTAAAGTTGCTGACAGCTAGATATTGTGTTTTAAAGCTCTCAAAATACTCACTTCGTTGAATATCAGCACCTCTCACAGCTGACTCACTCAGTCACGTACCTAAAGCTTAATTCCATCAAAGGGAATTAATGAGTCTCAATGAGTTCCAGTAAAAAAAAACGTTTTAGATCAGAAATCTCTACTGTTTTACTGTGTACTGTGTAGCTCAACTGTTAAGACTCAAGAGGTAGGTAGACAGTTGTAGCACAATGTTCTTGAGAAGGTTTTGAACAAATTACTCACCCCACACACACCAGTTTTGCTGATAAACTATTTGATCAGGGCTTCACTGTTTGGAAAAATACAGCTACAGCTTTAGAAAGAAAAATGTTTTGCTAATAAACGATAGAACGGTAGCACACTACAAAGCGGTTGATTGTCCATTGAAAGTATATGAGTTAAAAAAACAGAAATTAAGACTGAGCCTGAGGATGGAAAGAAGGTCAGATGGCCGTCTGCAGTCTTTGCAGTCATGTGATGATGTCACAGCTCTTCCCGATGAATAGACTTTTGTCTAAGGCGTTATTTAATGTTGAATGTTACTGGCAGCTGTTACTAACTCAGTATCTGTAACTCATCCTCAGCCTTTATTCATTGAGAGACAAACTGAGCTAGTCATCTAAACTGCTTTCCCAGCAAATGTTTTCCTTTTACTCAGCTGTTGAGTAGTTAGCTTGTCCACTGTTGCCATTTTATTGCCATGTGATTTTTTAATTTCAGATAGAGAATCAAAACAATTACTGTACTGTTGTAGTTCTTTACTCATTCACAACGTACTCTCAATAGACTTAACTTCATTAGTACGATGAATGAGCACATGCTTTAGTATTGTAACTAGTATCTCATGACGTCCATAAGAGCAGCACACACTGCTTGTCTCTGTTTCCTGTGACTTGCTCTGAAGTGTGTGTACCTGCATCACTTCATTCAACAATTCACTCTGTTTTGTACACATCAGCAATTAGTTTTAGGAATACAACTTATTGCTACTGATATTTCTCTTAATGAGACCCATGTCTCCTACACAACCCGTATCTCTCAGAAAGAGAAGACAAAAATGCCCACTTCGAACTATAAAGAAGCTAAATGTTATAAGACACGCTAGTCACTTTCCCCTTCTTTGGATTATACTGAAGACCTTGTCACCAGTGCAATATTTCAGACACAGCAATTTAAAACTAGAAAGTTGAAGAAAAAAAAACCCTCAACACTGTTATTTTCAAGATTAATGAGAAATGTCCTGACTACACGTATATTCACTGAAAATAATTGATATAAAACTCTCGGGAGAATTGCAAATGAGGTAAAATTGGTGAACATGATTGAAGGATCTGAAAATGTAGGCCATAAGAAGCTGACTTCCCATTAGGCCAATTTAGATGCTTAATTGACAGAAATGAAATGTGTCAGAGCTCATTTCAAAGTCAAAAGGGACACAATAATGCTCATGCTTCATAATAAGACTATTGAAATCCCCATTGGATTCCCCCCCCCATAGCTTTTTCTTAAAGTCTCTCATAATAGCGAATAGTCTTGTGTTAAAGAGTACTATGAATTGACATCTAACTGGCTGGACAATTTATTTATATTGGCAGCCTACCATTTAGGTTCAAAGCTAACATTCAACACTGTGCTGTAAATGTGTGCTCTTTTATTTCATGTAGCAAGGTGAGAAGTACAGTTGTGGAGGACGAGGTGATGAATAGCTATGTAATGAATCTGACTCTCATGGGAGTTTGAAATTCATGTTAGACAATTTTTTACCTTGTATCCTAATAATGGCTACTACATTTAAAGGCCCTGCTCACACAGATGTTTGTCCTAACTAACTGCTCAGACAGATGTTGGGTGGAGCTATACGGAGTTTCACATGAAGTCAGGAAACTTCATGAACCAATAACTTTACTGGTGGCCTCTTTTCCTAATCTTAACCAAGCGATTTAGTTGCCTAACCGTGAGCCATACCCTATCATAACTATATCCCAATTTTACTTTAACCGTAGTTTAGTTTTTTAGTTGTGTGTTTAATGTTTATTGTACAAACCACAGTTTTATCTAAATAGATAATGTTTTTATCAATTCAAATGATTAAAAATCATTACCATACCTATAAGGTGTTAGTTTGTGTGGTGACATGGATTTTTAAACCATCACGCTCAACAAATATCACTTTAAGTAATAAAAGAATAAGAATAAAAGTTTTTTTTAGTGTTTTCATAGACCAGATGGAGTCTGAAGTAGAAGTCAGTTAATAGTCTGATCTGAGAGACGGTAGTAATTTTAAAGTACCTCTTCCTCATTACTGGGATTTTAGTTTTCTTTCATGTTTCATAAACATTTGGTGCTTTCTGCCTGGCTGCACTACAAACACTGTGTACTTTTTAAATTTCCCAGCACCACATTAAGAAGAAGCCTGGAGTCAGTGCTGGGCAAAGTGGTTTGATTCTAGCCATAACTAGCTATGCATACCATGCAGATTAGCACACTGATGACACCGCTGCGGGTGAGTGGGGTGCAGAAAAAAAGTGTTTGATGGTTGATACTGTTGATAGAACTGTGTCTGGAAGCGCTCAGAGAAACCCTCATTTGCAGCAATTATGCTTGATATTAAAATTATTATGGACAGTGTAATAGGATGTTTTAATACAAGTAAGATATTAACTATATCCCGCTTTAAATCTGATGACTCCGTCACATTTCTGTTCCTTACAAATGTTTTTTTTTAAAAAGCGTTTCCTACCCAGTTTCAAAGAAAGCTGTAAAACTTCATAAGGAAGGCTGAGATCATCTGGAGCATCAAAAGGATCACCAGCCCGTCATTTTAGCGTTGCTCTGCTTTTTCTTATCTTCTTTGAATACAGGGTCGATGCTCCAGAGAAAACTGCAAGTATCTTCATCCACCTTCACACTTAAAAACCCAGTTAGAGATAAATGGGCGCAACAATCTCATCCAGCAGAAGACAGCAGCTGCCATGATTGCCCAACAGATGCAGCTCATGATCCCTGGACCCAGCCTGCAGTCTGTGGTAAGATCCTAACAGTGATTAAGTAGGAACATAAAACATCCCAATTGTTATGTGTGTGATCATTTATGGCCAAGTGTTATTCAGCATGATAACAGTAGTGGGCGCTCTAAGCCTGGGTTTCACAGTCTGTACCTGTTGATGTTTTCCCCAGAGTTAAGCTGAAGCCAACGTGTCCGCGTATAGCTCTGAGTTGTGTCAAAATTGTTTACACATAGACATATAAGTGACATATAAGTGAGTTACATAATACCAATCTTACATTTTATTTGATGGTATTTGATCTCTTCCTTCATAGCCAACATTTCCCATCACACAGGGACTTGGCGCAAATACTGGTCTTGGTTATAGTCCATACATGACACCCATGAGCCATGGGATGAGCCTCGTTCCCACAGACATCCTCCCCAACACCCAGGTCCTGGTCCCTGGCAGCCAGCCTGTCACGCTCCAGAGCTCCTGCTCTTCTTCCTCCTCTTCATCTTCTTCTTCCCCCTCACAGAAGCTCCAGCGTACTGACAAACTAGAGGTATTGAAGCACTACAAGGAGTGATTTAACATAAAAAAGACATTCATAATTCTGTGGGTAGACATAATAAAAGCTGCTTTTCTCTCAGGTGTGCCGTGAGTTTCAGCGGGGAAACTGTGCAAGAGGGGAGACAGATTGCCGCTTTGCTCACCCCAGTGACAGTCCAGTGATCGACAGCACTGATAACACCGTCACTGTCTGCATGGACTACATCAAGAGCCGCTGCACCAGAGAGAAGTGCAAGTATTTTCACCCGCCTGCACACTTGCAGGCCAAAATCAAATCCAGTCAGCAAGTCAATCAGACAGCCGTGGCAGCCCAGGCCGCCGCTGCAGCCATGGTAAGACAGAGTCTTATCCCTCTGACTATTGATCTATCTGATTATTTATTAATAGTGGTGATGTTTGATCACATGGCATCATAGAATGTAAAAGATTATATTGTATACTAACATTTGTAATGCCACATTTAATGCAGTGGCACACTATATGCCATCAAAATTCAGACATTTAATATCAATTTAATTTTTAACTGTTTAATAGAACAGAAAATGTTAATTTATTAGTTACAGTATCTCAATTCATAAACTACTTTATTTATTTAGAAAATTTAAATTATAGATGGAAAATTATTGGAAGACTTTGTAAACAATGTACATTTGCTTTCTTCGTATTTTTTCTTTCTTCATAGTAAAGGGGGGAACAATTACAAAAATATTTTTCATACACGTAAAGATAAAGTGATCCAAACAAATACGAAAAATATCTGAATTTTTGCAGTAATATTTGCTGCCCTCCCCCTCTTTCGACCTGTCACCCCATGACATAATTTACCACAAACATTACACATCTTCTTCACAGAATAATTGTCTTAAGCTCCACATTCAGACATTCATTGAGATTTTTCTATAGTTGTGCACTACTTTGCTCTGATGAGATACTGAAGCCACGGTGCTTAAATGAAATGTGTTTCGTTATTATGCATCTCACATGCTCTTCATCGACCATCTGTGTTACTTTTCATGTAAATCATCTTTTTGGTTATGATTTTTTTGTCGTTGTATTTTTATTGCATGACTTTTAGGTTTTTGCTTACAAACACATTTCATGTTTTTTTTTATGTACAGTTCAAAGCATTCCTCTTAAATTGTGCCTCTCATGTTAGTCTTTCTTTTAGAGCAGAGCTCCTCATTCTGTGCTTCATGATATTAGATGTGTGGTTATCTTCAGCTCTTCAGCTCTTATGTGTGATATTGCTTTTGGCAAGCTTTCATAACATCAAGTCATCTTTCATAAGTTTATCTATTCTGATCTGATTTGCATTCAAATCAGTGTGAGTACTCCAGAATGAAATGGTGTCGCACTGAACATACATGCTAGTGTTTTGATTTTGATTAACCAACTCTGATCAAGTAATATTATTTTAAGTGATCAATATACAATGAAAACAGTATATTGTAAGTCTTTGCTGCCAAAGTCATTGATAAACTGTACATGCATTGCTGACCTACTAATTCAGCGGTTAATCTTTAGTTATTGTGGCCTTTAATCAGGTATATTGGTTACTGTGCATGCATACTGTGTTTTATGTGGTAAACTACATTCAGATTATTTTGTTTTGTTTTCCCCTTCTCACCTACCCACAATGCTGTCCCCCATGATGCACCTCTGCTTGCTGTTACCTGTATGTTAATACGCTTGAATCCCATTGGCCCACTGCCATCATGTGCTCGCTGCCTGCTATTAAAAGACTCAGTCGACTGCCAAAGCAATGAAGCGACCCCTCGAGGCAACTGTAGATCTGGTATTTCACCTTTTGCTTTGCATGTAGCCAATAATTGTACTATGATAGCTTTTGATTTTTGTCATCGTGAGCTTCTTGTAGTCTCATATAGTCTTTGTGTACATAGTCAGTCACATCAGTATCTTAAAGGGCTTAATTTGACATATTTTAAAATCTTGGTTTGATACATTATTCCATTCATATTTGTATTCTAAAACCATGCATGTTTTTTCCACTATGTGATTAACATTCATCTTTATTGTGTAGTTGTGTTTGACATTTTTTCACAGTGTTTTTAAATGAATACTAAATATTAAAAGTTTGCACAACATAGCTGAACACAGAAAGGAAGGAGTTTCAGTGTGTCATGTCTCGCTGTCATTGTCACTTTTCAGGCTTTCCCCCACAGCATGCTGCAACCCCTACCAAAGAGACAAGCTCTGGAGAAGAGCAACTGGGCCTGCTCTCTCCTCAACCCGAGTTTTTTGCACTACCAACAGGCTCTGGCCAACTCACAGCTGCAGCAGCACACAGCTGCATTCTACCCCACAGGTAAGCATCTAAAGTGTCGGCCCTTTGTTTATTTGTGTCATGTCTTTTTTCTGGGGTGAGGTACTGTTCACAAATGTCATGCATTCTGAATGTGCATGGTTACTTAATTTACCAGGAGAATTTGGCAAAGGTGAGTATTAACAGTAGAAGGATACTGCCTATTGAGAGGTTTAATATGTTAGATATGTCTTTTGCTGCACAAAATGATATGAATCTTATATTTGCCTCATAAGATTATGACTTGAGGCCCTTTTCACAGCAGACATTTTAACTTGTGAAAAAGCACAGGTGTTTCTAATAATACTAAAGATGGCTCGTTGTATCCATGTGTTTCCCAGTAGGCCATGACAGTTTTTACTGAGCAGACATTCATGATAGCAGGATTCTGATATAAGAATTAATTGGATTACCCTTAATAAAGTAGACTGGATTCGAAATAACAGGATTTAGGTTGAATTTATTTAGCTTGTACAAGCAGGGCGTTTCACAAATGCAACAACAAGAGTTACAGAAGAAAAGGCTCCCCGTGGAGCATGATCAGAAAGGTTTTATGCTACATGATCCTTGCCCCCTCTCACAACTGGCAGACACAGGTATCGCGTAACAGTTTCTCAGTTCCCGCAATCAGTAGTCAGGCAAAAATCCCCCTGCCTCTTGACCTTTTCGCACCTTCTCTTTTTTGCTACAGTAATTTCAGTTTTTAGGTAAAACAAGAAATATCAAATGTCAAGAACAGTCATATAGAAATAGGAACACACACTGCATGTTTCAAGACATCTGAATTACATCATAATCCTAATTTTTATAACAGATTCAGCCATCATCAATTTTATTATTTACGCCTTTCCTTTTCCTACTGTGAAATATCAAAATCTCTACTTACTGGGGCATTTAAATTGATGTAAAGCCCATTTCGGTTGGTATTATCATTACAGAGGGATGTGGGGAATAAAATATTCACTATGCTCCTCCATTTTTATGGATGGTGTTAAATCATTGCAAAATTACAGAATGTGGTCTGTAATAGTCATAGACATTCAGTAGGAACAACCTAAAGAGAATAACAGGACACACCAACATTTATCTGACATTAAAATGTCTTATTGATGATGTTACTGATAGCTTACATTTTTTCTGTCATCAAATTGGTCCCCTAATAGGTCAGATTAGCAAAAACATTATCAAATTCCTTTGTTTTCATAGAAAAGTCACTGGAATCAGCTGTAGACAAAACACAGATGTACACTTTTAAATACAAGTATCTTGCTTTATATGGTATTTCAATTACAAGAGGACCAGCTAGTTTACAGAAAAACAGGAAGTAATTGCAGCTGTGGGCGTGAAAAAATGCTTCGGACAGGATTAAAATCACTGCACCTCCCCTGAAGCAAACCAATTGTATCCTGTAGTTTAGCCTTCAATCCAGAGTTGTGTCTGCTTGCACTTGTAAACAGATTTTACTCAGCTTGATTGAATCTTTCTGAAAACCTTACTGTTTGTAGATGTGTATCACTCTAAAATCCCCTCTCTCTTTTGATTGTGTAATCATACAGGTTCTGTCTTTTGCATGGCCCCTGGAAACAACGTTGGTAGGTCCCCTGCTTATTTTTTATAAACTTTGTCTCACAGTCAATCGAGAACACAGGAGATGCTTTTATATTAATCCAGTGATTATTCTTGGTATTTGATCACCAAATTTAGTAATCTATACTTACTTGTGATATATTATTAATCATTTCTCAAACATAACTCCAGGTAGTCAAACACAATACACAGATTTAAGCATATTGCTAGATTGTGTTTGTAGAATTAACATGAGTCATGTATTAGGAAATTTGATCAGCATCCAAGAGATTCAATTCAATGTTTTTTACTCTTAGGTAAAGTACTAACAGACCTTATAAACCACACAATGTCTTGTGGCGTTGTGTGCGTACATGTAAACTCTTTTGGGATGTTAAATTCTTTCAGATTTCCTAATTTTATCTCCTACCAGCCCTCCTTTTATGTTCTCCCCCGCTGTCTCGCTTTGCTGTGTGACGCCATCTGCTGGTCTAACCCGATGATGGCTTGCTGCTAATGTCATTTTGTATTTGCCTGGCAAGAGAGAGAGAAAAACATTGCTATGGTTACCATAATGCTCCACCTACCTTTTCATTGCTTTCATGGTTCCCTTCCTGAAAAAGTCCCCATGATGTACAGTGCTACGCCTGCTACTGTCTCTGCAGCAACTACTCCCGCCACAAGTGTCCCCTACGCAGCAACAGCACCAGCCAATCAGGTTTGCTCCTTTTTGAAGCTTTCTGTCAGAAACCCTTGAGCTCTGAATAAGTGCTTCATCTTTAAATCAGGGGAGTTGCTTGGTCAGCATAGTGTGTTGCCCTGCTTGCATTGCCTCATGAAGCTTCACATACCTGTAGACCTTCAGTAGAACTAGTAGGCTGCGTCTCAACCTTTTTCCTTTATGACAGACAACACTTACTGAAAGGTCTTTCATCTGCAAATAGTGTTGAATATTTTCTTTACTGCATGCTTTTTGCTTTCAATGTCTTTTTTTCACAGTATAGTATAGTTCCAAATCTTCTATAAAGTGAGGGAGAACACAGTGGTTCACTTAACTAGTCAATAATTTGCATTAATTTTAATTACATCATGTGTGAAAAGATGCTGTCCTCATCTAGATTTAATGTTTGTACATTTGTAATGAAAAACTTTGCCAGAGTTTGATCCTTTAAAGCTGTATGTGTGTGTGTGATTTGTATGATCGATATTTACAATCATACATGCAACCTTAATTGCCCAGACCAACTAATTTGTTGATTTTGATGGATGAAAATCATAGAGGATTTAGTGTTTATTTTTGAAGCCGTTAATTATCTTCTTTACTTAAATATTTCTTCCACATGTGCAGTGTCATATGTGTATAACTTTTAAACCTAAAACACCCACTTGTAGGTCTATCCTTACAAATTCATGTTATCAATTTTTCTATTTTTTATTGCAATGGGTATTTAAAATGGCAAAATGTAGTTTATTTCAGGCAGAACTCAGGTTAAAGTGTGTCTAAAATCATGCATAAGATAGGATAAGAATTGAAGTAATGGTGCATCTAAGAAAAACAGTCAAGTTTTTAAAGATTTTTATACATTTTTAATACATGTTTATAGCCATTACAGTTATAAATCTTGACGAGCACTTGATGATCTTTGTCATGTAACAAAACCACATTTGTCTTTTGCCCCTGAAACAGATTATTCTCAAGTAACCACCAGGAGTCAATGCCATGTCGCTGCTGTTAAAGGACACAAACAGCCACTCTGTAGATTCGATGTTAACACCACACACAACCTTCAACAAGCTGCATGCTGATAATACCACAGATGAAAATGTTGTGGTAATTAATTACAGAGCTCAATTATAAGGATTATACTTTGGAGAAGTGTCACAGAAGATTATTGTTTGTACGTCTACATGCCTTTGCACCTGAATTAACATGCATCCTCAGTAATGTGCATAATATCCTGGATTCTTATTTCCAAACCAATTGTGAAAAGATCAGTGGTGCATTTAGCCACATAGAGAGCAGAAATACAGTGTCTCCAATCTATATACAGATCTATATAAATAAAAACTAGCGTTTCTAAATATGGAAATCAAACAGAATTAGGCAGTGTACATAGTTAACATTTAATACTAATTGATATGGGAACAAACTGAAATGTTGTTTATTGACACGTTTAGATGTAAATATCACAAGAGGAAGAGTTGAGTCTAACAGATTTAATGTGAAATCACATTTCAATGTGTATACATGTTAATGCCAGGTGTAAAGAAAAAATAGAGATTGTTAAAGATTGTTTTCATCAGGATGTTGAGACAGAAATGTTTGTTCCTTCTTGAATGTGTCATTTTTGTCAGTTTATGATTGTTTATCGTGTGCCAGATTTAATTATTTTAAACTAACTGGTAATAAGCACTTATATTATCTTTTATCTCCACATTTTAGAAATGTAATTCCACAGCAGGTGTATGGAAATTCCTTTTAAAATGTCCCTGAGGGTTGCCCATTTGTATTGCTGACCCTGTTATGTTACAGGATCAGTGCTCCACCTCCTGGTGTGCCTTTGCATTGCATACACCGAATGTGTGCTGATAGAAAATACTGAATAATCCAATGATCAGTTGCTGCACATAATTATTTTTCTTGACGGCAGTAAAACCACATTGAATCACACAGTTATATATTCCCCTTTTTATTATTGAAATAACATATATACAGTATATATATATATATATACAGTACCAATCAAAAGTTTGGACACACCATACCATATCCATGATTGAGAAAGTGTGTCCAAACTTTTGACTGGTACTGTATGTCTGGATTATGGGTCACAGCACTGATGTACCCATAAGTGTTTTCAGTTCTAGTTCAACCTATAAATAAAGCCATGTTTCTGAGAAGAGACTCCACAGCCATGAACATTCACTCAATAAGTGTGTTTGTGTGGAGTTTAAACTTAAGTGTGATCCTATGAGGGTTGAATATTGTGTGAACTGTTAATTTAACTGTAATGTTACAGTTGCTTGTCAGTACTGTACTCTTTGAATGTTACAAGTGCCTAAAGAATTGTGCATACGATTACATCAATGCATATTTAAAAGGCTTCACTCAATTAAATCTACTTAAATCACATTTAGAAAGAAATTAACTTGTTTTGCGATGCTTTGTCAGTGCATTAGTACTTAGTTTACACTTAGATTTAGGCTTTCAACTTCACTGAAATGAAAATTTGTATGTATGTACTCCATATAAGATTTATTATCCAGCTTTGTTTCACTTTTAAGAGTAAGTAGTTTCCAACAATATTCCTTAACTAGTTTAATGCACAGTAAAAAATATAGTTAAGTAGAATTTTAAGGACGTAGCCGTAGGTGAAGTTTAGTTGTGTATGATTGATGTCACATTATGCAATTATTTGTCTTTGTTTGAAACTTAGCGCAGACAGAGCAGGCAGTATGTCTGGTTAAGTGACAAACAAAACTCATGTTAAGAACAGTTTGCAGCATATGTGTATTTTCTTCACATTTTTCGTAAAATTTTAAGTTTTTCAAGCAGTGTGCAAATATCCACTTTTCCTTTTAATGTTTCCAATGTCTTTTAAAGTGACTGATATGAGTTTTTGTGTGTTTGTTGTGTGTGTGATTAATTCAGACAATCCACAAAGAGACTTTGTGCTTGTTCACTTTTTTCCATTATGTTTTATGTATTTCCATTGTAAAAAAGTAGTTGTACTCACCATTTGATGGGATATAAGGAGTATACTTGCAAATAACACTAGCTAAGAAAACTTTTAAAATGTATTATCGTCTATCTTATCATGAATGTAATTTATTAAATGGACTTTAGTTCTGCTTTAGGTTCCTCAGAAGGCCTTGATCTGTTGTATTAGCCTACAAAAGCCGTCTGTGTTCAGGGATCGAATGTTGGAGTACAGTGAAGCTTAAAACATTTGATCCTTGTCACTGCCTTGTCACCTTTAAGGGACGACAAACTTTTGTATGAAGAGCATGGCCATAGAAATGCTTGGACATACAAAAGTGCATCGTACAGGCCACATTTTACACAAAAAAGGAGTAATTTTCATAGTAGTGTAATGATAGTCTATCATTTAATTGTTTCACTTTGTTGCTGAGGCAGTTTGGTAAAAAGAACAATTGTATGTGATTTGTTTTTTCTCTCTCCTCACAATAACACATTAGATTGTACTGTCAGATATTTTACATTTCTTATGCCATGATGAAACACAATCCAGTGCAAAAGATATATTTGGGAATGTGAATTTTGTGATTTTTATGGTTTCCATTGCATCATTATAACCTCTTGCAGTAAAAACTGAATCTAGTCTGTTAAGCACCAAACTCTAACAGACACAAGTCAGGAGTTGATGGTTCAGCAGCTGTTTAAAACTAAATTGTCATTATGATTTTAAAATTTAGATTATTAGGGTTTTGACACATTTCCCTATTTTATTTACATGCAAACAAAAGGCATACATTTGAATGTTTGTTTCAGCTTTTGACTAAAAGATTGAATGTCATGGATACATCTGCACCTACTCAGTCACAAAGATGTGAACAGTAAGAATGTTTGACTGATGGAAACATTGCTCTTAAGCACTTTCTCAACAGTCCGATGACTGAGAAGACATGCTTTTTGTGAACTTTGCCTTATCCTTGATCTATTCCTAAGTTTGCATTTGTTCAGTAATGTTATGAATGAGTTATGAATTCCATCCTGTTTGACTATTTAGATAATGGAGCCATTTAATGAAATTATTGCCATACCAAAATGTCATTTGATATTTATTAACAAACTCAAACATGATCCTGAGAAAGGCTTGATGTTGATAGGACTGGCTGGCTTGCTTTTATAAATGGTTAAATTAATATTGATAACACCCTCTGATCCTCTGATGAAGCTGTCGTGCCAGTGCTGTTTGACTACATCTGCAGTGTTGTATGCTGGGCCTAAATACAATTTTTTTTTTTTTAAATGACCTGTGGAAATTATTATTTAAATGTATTATTATACATTTCATGTGAATAGTTTTGTTCCTGTAAGTTCAAAAGTTGCGTAAAATCTAATATTGTTAATAAATAAATGTCAAGGAAATGCCATGCTGTGAGCTCTGTTGTTTCATTTTCACTGTAGACAGTATTTATTTGCATCATTTTAATACCAGAGTGAAATAGAGGATCCTGTATTCTCTTGTTAGAATAGTCTCAAAATGTCAATCTGATTCATCCAATCAAACTGAAAATAATCTGTTATCTCTCAGTGGACAGACATAATCTTTACCGTGTTTCATCTTGCCTTAATATTTGGCTCTCTGTTGTTATATTGCCTGTTATCTTGTTTCATCTATCAAAGCACTTTGTAAACTCTGCTTTTAAAGGTGCTATATAAATAAAATTATTACAATCTATTAATTTCTAGTAGAGACAGCTGGATGTGGTTGCCCACACATCAAACACAGACAGGAGGCGTTTTCATTTTGGCTTATCGTTTTGTATAATTAATTCTCAGTTTCAGACATTGTGGATTTAGTAGTTTTGTTGTAAGTGATCTTCACATACGGATATTAAATATTAAACTGAATGGTTTCCACATGTCAAATGGGTTGCCAGATTCCACCGATAGAGCTCAACAAACATAATATTGTTCTATCTCTCGACTTTACACGGTGAAGCAGCTTCTCACACAGCACTCTCAATTTTTTGGACAGCAACAAAATGCAGCGTTACCATAGCAACAGCATCCGGTGCATTTTCCTCCTCTTGGATACACATCCTCGGCCGCCTCTGTGATTGGATGAGCTCTCTTTGGATGTCACTGGGGCAACCGAATGATGTGAATTTTAACACATGAACGGAAATGTAAGCGCTGGATTTCACTGGCTCTCTGCGTGCGGCTCCCATTCAAGCGCGGGTGAGGTTGACACGGAGCGGGGGGCAGCCATTGGCTTGTTCGCACATCCATCTGGGCTGGGGGGGAGGAGGAATCCTGCACGCCTCCTCCTGCCTCGGTACGGCAGCCGAGCGGGGACCGGCTGGTTAACGCAGCGGCTGTGTGTGGGTCTCCACCCGAGAGTATGGCGGCGCGGATTGCATTGGAGAGCGGGGGAGAAGAGGAGACATGCCAGAGATGGTGAAAAAGAAACAAAGAGGAGCAAGTTCTTTAATGAAGTGTCCACATAGTTTTAGTTGGTGCTCTTTTTCCGAGGTGGCGTCCGGCTTCAAAAACTGCGCCTGCAATTCATTCTCGGGGCCAGCCCAGCTTTTTTTCCACTGCCCTCCCTCGATGGAGCAAGTTTGTTTTTTTATGATGCATAGAGAGAAGGGTGAGCTAAGCAGATGAAAACCCGCACGCTCCACATCATCGGGCGATATTTTCTTCCTCCCTCTGCACGTTTTTGGACAATTGCAGTCCTCGGATGCTCGTCTAGCTGTCAGTGTCTGGCCTGCATGGGGGAATTTCTACAATGAAATCCATCTTGGGGCAGCGAGTCTTTGTGCTCTGCCATAGCTGAGCAGCGGCGAGCAAAGACTGTATTATTGACAAGCCGTTTCAATATGGGACACGAATGGTGAATGTGACATTTTGAGTTCATTTCAATGACGCGCGGAGATTGATACCTTACGACTCGATTTAATCCACGATGCGTGAGTATAAAGTGGTGGTACTGGGCAGCGGTGGGGTCGGGAAATCCGCCCTCACTGTGCAGTTTGTTACCGGGACGTTCATTGAGAAGTACGACCCCACCATAGAGGATTTTTACCGCAAGGAGATCGAGGTGGACTCCTCACCCTCGGTGCTGGAGATCCTTGACACCGCCGGCACCGAGCAGTTCGCCTCCATGCGAGACCTTTACATCAAAAACGGCCAAGGATTCATATTGGTCTACAGCCTTGTCAACCAGCAAAGCTTCCAGGACATAAAGCCGATGAGGGATCAGATCATAAGAGTGAAAAGGTGGGTGAAATGATGCACATAAATAACATCCAAGCAGTTCAATATGAATGTTGATTGTTTTTCAGACATAGAGCTGGCCTAACAGGCCCTGTAGTTTCACGATGGGCCGAGGCCTGGTCTGACAACTGTGCTTGAATGGAGATCTGCTGTGCATCTTCAGGACAGACTACAGAACAACACCACATGCCTGTTTCTATTTTGGTGTGCCAGTCTCACCCATAATGCTTTGAACTCTTAGATAGGCAAAAATGCCCTTGCACTCCAGTCCCAGCATCTCTAAGAGTCGCCTCCTGTCTTCACTGTTTCTGCACACTCTGTGTTGTTTTTGTTGTAGGCAGTTCCACCTTAGGGATGATAGATAATACCAGGGAAACAGTGCAGATCCATCCTGTCCATCAGCTCTGTGAAGATCAGTCTGTCATCCAGTCATAATAAGCTAGATACTGTCTGCAATCTGCTGCTCTGTAGCACTGCATGTATGTCCACTGTGCCGGATGCTGCAACCTCTGTGAAACACCCAGCCGGGGATACCCAGTACTCGGTGCAACAGAGGCTCTGCAGATGGCTTCAAAATACTGAAGGGGTTGGGAAAGCACACCTGGCTTCTGCAGTGGAGAAGCCATGTTTTTAATTAACAAGCTGCACAAGCTCTTTAGGAAGAGCGGCACAACTGAAAAGTGCTGTCTGAGCGCCATAACAGAGATGATACAGATATGAGGTCACCAGCGTGAGCCGCCGATTGATACACGGCTGGGGTTAGCTGAGGCTGTTTGGTTGTGCCGTCATGTTATTGGTATTTCTTAGCTCTAGGCCAGTGTACCGCACAGAGACATACTGTACTGTGTATTCACCTGGTGACATGGTATGATGTTATAAAACCCTAAACAGACAGTGGCATAGATGCTGCTGGTTAAATCATTGGTGATTGTTCTCTGTGTTCCTGTGCTACAGGCACTGGGCTGTGACTGTGTGGGTTCATCAGTCATTGTAGGTGTCAGGGAATGTGTTACAGTCAATGTAAAGAGTCCAATACGCTCCAGAGAGACGAGGCTGTCCAACATGGAAGCCGTGCAGCTTGAAGCTCATCTTGTTTATTAATGTTGCTGATGATGACTTTAGATAATAGCTCAGCATAAGCACAGAGTCAATTTCTGTTACATTCTGTCACCAGAAAATGACATTTAGTCCTTGTACAGATTTTGTATTTCATTTTTTGTCAGGTGCTTTTTAGTATTTGTCACCTAATTGGATTTAGACTTTTTCAAACACACCTAATAAACATTCCTATAAATCTGTGGCTCCGGATGAAAGAATGAGGCCAACATGTTCCCCCATATGGATTGAGAACAGGGAGAAGTATGTTCAGTGTGTTAATATGTGTGTGTTTATATGTTAAGATTATATACGTAGGTGTGCTCACACACCAGATGCAGCCTGGCTGTTATGTGATTTCGCACTTTACACAGAGTCCGGTGTTATTCTCCGATGTCACAGCAGAATTTATTTTTCTGTCACAAAATCAACACACTTCACACGTTACTCCTACACAGTAGCTAATTCCAGAGTCCTATATGTCCTGTGCAGTTGAAACTTGAGATTATGTTTGAATCAGTGGAGTCACTTTGGAAACGTCAGGTCATAGACAGTTTTTTAAAATTCAGTTATTAAGCTGTGACCCACATTCAGTATGCTGTTTGCCTTTAACAGGGTTTGTTTGTGTGAGTGTGTGTGTGTGTGTGAATCAGGGGCAAAATTGTAAAGCACTAAATGCAGTCCGTTCATACTCTATTTTCTTTGGTGATACAGAGAATTTCTGTTTCTTTGAGGTTTAAAGACCTCAGCATCAAATCAGCAAACCTTACTTGCTGCTAAACTTGCAATAAAGTACATTTCATTGAAAGATTATGTTTAAGATCAGGGAAGGCTTGCTTTACCCATCTGGAAGTATTAAAGATGAGGTTAAAGCTGTTTGTATGCAGCCTCTTCAAACCTACGCACACAGTTTTATGTTATTCACAGCTTCTGTCGACGGCAGTTATATAAGGTGAAAACTGTTCCTGAGAGCTTGTAAATGTAGCATATGATAAACTCATACTGTGCTACTACACTGATACAATCAGTTGATATGTCTCCATACATTAATTATAGTGACTTGAAATTGGGAACATACTGTTTGCCAACTTTGTTGATACCCCTTAGAGATCAATATGGAACCCACATACTGTATGTAGGTCTTTTTAATCGACATGGCGTCTTTTGCTGCCAAAAGTATGAATGGTAATAAAAATCACAAATGTGATTATGTTGAGCAAATTAGAGAGATATTCATGATTTTAACCTTTTTAGGGATGGGGTATTCAATTGTGTTTGGATATCGACAAGGGCTCCAACTAATGACTTTCTTATTGATTAATCTGTCGATTATTTTTCTCAATGAATTTATTAGTAGTTTGGTCTCTAAAATGTCAGAATATGGTGAAACATGTTGATCCCTGTTTCCCAAAGCCCAAGATAATGTCCGCAAACATCTTGCTATGTCCCAGCCAACAGTCCACAAAGATATTCAGTTTACTGTCATAGAGGACTAAAGAAACCACAAAATATTCACAGAAGCTGGAATTGGACATTTTGGACATTTTTCTTTTAAGGAAAATCATTCCAAATGATTAATCAATTATAAAAATAGTTGGCAACTAACTGTAACATTAACACAAGTGTGCAGCAAATGCTTTGTCTTGGTCTCAGTCTTGTTTATTTATTCTTTCATCCAATATTGGCTTATTTGGATAATCATTTTCTTAATATTGTTCTTTAAAGGCAACAGTGTATGGTTGGTTGTGTAAGTCAACATACTGTATGTATTCAAGAAGTTTAACCTACATTATTAAATGCAAAAAATGTTTTAGTATAGATACTAGTTAACATACCACCATAAACACATTCACATGTTTTCACCACTATTGGACATTTTTGAATGATACACAACATTAGGTATACGCAGAAGTTCAGGAAAGTCCCCTGGGGCCAGTTCAAAGGCATTTTGGGAAATCACTAAAATCACTTGCTGTAGTAGAGGAAAACAAGACAGTTTGAGTAATCAAAAAGAACGGAGACATCAAAAACACACAGTTCATCACAAAGTATTCTCCGCTTAGGCTGATGAAAGAAAATAATGGTAACAGTTGAAAAATGGTGGAATTTGCCTTTACCACTTAAGCAAAAGATTCTGTTTTTCAGGAAATATGACTGTTGTGTAAAACCTCCACAGCGATACTGGTCCTTCTCGTTATACTGCTATCACTGCTTCTCTTGACTGCCCGTCCCTCTTTGCTGCCAAAATGTTGGCAACCTGTCATGAGCACATCGGTATTCACTCAGGTCAGAGGCGCTGCTGTGTGTCGCTCTCACTCTGAACCCTGTCAGCATCTATCAGGACCTGCTGTCAGTGTCACAGGAAGGCTTCAGTGCAGAGGCCATGGGTGTGCATGATTACACCCTGGCCTGCCTGTGTCCGCTGGGGACCTCATCACTCTTCACTTGCGCTGCAGTTAGTTGGCTTCACAGGGTATTTAAATAGTCAGAGGATAGTGAAGAAGAAAAAGGTGAAATAGGCTATCATGATGAACAGTGCTGTTTGGGCTGCAGTGGCTCTGTATTTGCTGGTGTTCCAGGTGCACATTTCCGTTGATTATTTTAGAAAACAGTTATAGCTTAGACAAACCCTAACTGTAGCTCTTTGTGTTAAGACTAGTAATTCAAGACCAAGGCTTACAAACTGTGGAGTTACCATAACAGGACTTGTTCATATGGTGCCAACTGGTTGAAAGGCTCAAGATCAATAAATGGAAGAGCAGCATGTCTCCCAGTTCTCCCAGAAAGATCCTCTTTCATTTGTGTCTTTGTCTGTTGTTTAAACTGGGCAAAAGAACTGTGCTAAAGTTGAGTGACGATTACTCAACGGTTAACTCAGCTTTCGAAAGTATGTGTTAAAGGCTCTACACAGTGGTGGGTTGTACAAGTGAAAAGTTTCAAATAACCAACAAGTGTTTTGGGAGTTACCACATCAGAGTGTATTGCCAGATAAACTGCCCAAATTCAGGGTAAAATTAACTGTTAGATGTCACTACCCAATTTCATGATGAATTATTCTGGAAATAAAACAAACTGCTTCTGTGAAAAAGGTGGGCTATTGTCATTTTACCCCAAGCTAGAAAGTTATTCTTTGGTTAAATGAGCAGCATAAATATTTAACTAAGCCAGGTTCATTTTACCTTGCAAGGCAGCTGGATTTATAAGATCACAACATTGTGAGATCTTGCAAGAATCTATCTTGTCAGGCTTCAAGTTATGAACCACCTGTGGTTCTGACCATTCAGCATCGCAAATCCAACTGCCTCGCAAGGTAAGACGGTGATAGAAAGATGGTTCATTCAACCACCTACCGAGTATTCTTTGAAAGTGGCTGCCCTTTTCCTTACAGTTTCCATGGACAACTTCTCGGATGGTTCTGTGTAACAAGAAGTCATCATCCAGTCCCACAAAATTGAGCCACCTCCTATAAACCTATTTGACTGAATTCTACAGACTCTGGGAAAACAACAGTGGTCCCAGGTTGATCTTTGTAATCATAGAATTGCATCCAACAATAAAGTGCTGAATTTTAGGGCATCTATTACAATATCAACATGTCAACAATATCAATACAACATGGATATGTAAATACAATTCAACATTGTTCGTGAACAACATAACTGATAATGTCATCATAAACAAAACAAAATCTATATAATTAGTTAAGGCAGCAGTGTGGAACATTTTCACAACCATCATCATCATCTTCACTGTCACCATCAAAAGAACAACACAACACCATCATCTACCATCTATGATATTCTTACTTAACCAATGTCATGCCTCAACCAAGGGAGCGAGTACTTGGCAGTCAGAGGCAGAGTAGGGCAGGTCATGACAGTTCACTTTTTGCAAAGCGTGTCTGTGTTGGAGTTAAAATTAAACTTATTCTCAATCATATTGCCAAGGTACTTTGTATGTTTCTACAACATCTACTGTACCATCTGGCCCTTGAAGGTAGTCCTTTGAGGAGCAGAGGGCTCGCACATAAAATCAATGAGCCTTCATTTTTTTACGTAGTTGCAGGAATGCCATACCAAGTGAACAAAATCATCTACAACATCCATGATCATTTTCATGTAGGAGACTGACAATAGCAATAGATTCATCTGTAGATTTTAAAATGTGTCTGTTGTAGGATGCTGTTTCTGAAAGGAGCTCTTTTTCCGTAGTTTTTCAAAACCCGTCATGATTAAGGAGGTCAGGGCAACTGGCCTGAAGTCATTTAATACTTGTGGGTGATTGTGTTTGGCCACTGGGATAACTGTATATTTTGTCAGTCTCTGTTGATTGAGGGACAGCTGGAAAATGTAATGAAAAATGGGACCTAGTTGCTCTGTACAGGAGATGAGCGACTATATTCCTTGCTCTGGAGTGTTTAAATGTCTTGACCAGAGCGTGTTCATCAAAAGGGGTAGGACTACTGTCAGATCGGTTTTCTGCTGCAGAATGACATTCCTGAAATTGGACATGTCAAACCACAGGTATAACTGATTGATCTGTTTTTCACATCAGAAACCCTCCAGTACAACCTCAGAGATCATTTTGCTCTTTGTGCCAACAGTTTTCATACCTTTACAAGCAGAACCTGAAGTGTTGCTCCCAAGCTCCCTCTCAATTTTTTTCTTTGTAACTCTGCTTTACTAACCTTATTTCAAATGTCACTTCCTTTTTCAACTTGTTGAATTCTGAGAGGTTGTCAGACCAGAACTCCTTAAATACCCCAATCATCCCAGTCGTAACAGCCCTATAGGCTTAAGATGGAATAATCAGTCCAGTCCGTCTGATGAGGGTTTTTCCCCTCCTCAGAGCACTGTGATACAACAGGAAAGGCTTGACGCAGTTATGGTTAGCCCCACCAAGTGGGGGAAAGGGGACATCTTGCACACTCGTTTGACAGAACCGACACACAAGTCCAGTGTCCGGTTGTGTCGGCTGGGCACGGACCATATTGATGAAAGTCTCTCAAAGTCTTTTTCAAAGAAGACTGATTAAAATTGCCACGGACTAAACATGGAGTGTCAGGAGATATAGATTGCAGTCTGTGGATTACTTGCAGTATAGGGGGCTTTATCCACCTTTAACCAGGAAAATAGTTCAACATCTTCGTCTTTCTCTTGCAAGAACATTTTTGCAATGTCTTTGATTGATTTATAGGAAAACCCATCCACCTCGCGACAAGACAGTCACACCCGCATCTTGGTCAAGCAAAAAGGGCCCACTGAACCCATTAATGAACGCTTCAGTGTCCATGTCTCGTAAGCCATGGCTCTGTTATCGCCAGTAAACATGCATCTCTGAATTCATACTGTTATACATGGGCTTGCAATTTGTCAGTTTTATTTCGGAGAGACTGTGTGTCTGATACAATGATGGAAGGCAGAGAAATACAGGAGGTCTTGCGGGGTAACTTGCAGTTTCCACTGGATTGATCAGCAAAACAGTTCAGATAGGGGAAGATTAGATCTGACAGAGGCTTGTTGACCCAGAGGTTATTCCACTACAGGAGAAAATCTCTGCTCATTCAGAGTTTCCATGAGATGGAACGCCACCCACAGTAAAAGCAAAGCTGTAAACTCCTTGGTTTTTCCTTTTTTCCTTTTTTATATAGCAACAAGACAAGTATAAAAACTAAACACCTTACTGCTGATGCATTGATCTCTTAGGCCGACTTGCTGCTTGTTGCCAGTTCTGTGCACCCTCTGAAAAGTGAAACTACAAATTCATCCATAAATGCAGATGTAAGTTGTCCATTATCAAGTAAGTAAAACATTGCTGTATATTAGTTTGTCATTTCTAAAGCTACATGTAGAAATTGGTGTAGACTTTAGTGTCAATACTGATCAGACACCCGAAGAAGGAGAGCTTGTCTGTGTCAATGGCTATATTCTGTGACTGTAAAGTGGATGAATGAGTCTGATCTATTAAAAGCTTATCCCTCTCCTTTCTTACACTTGTTCTACTGAACGGCAATCTGAACAAATTTCCAATTCAGTGGCACTTTGCACTTCAGATTTTCAGTCTTGTAAGAAGAGGAATCTCTCTCAGACAGAATAATTACCCCCAGAGAGCTCGTCATGTTCTTTCTCATTGATGTAGTACATCAGATCTAAGGATGACTAGCCCGTACAGTCTGTCAGGTTCACTACTCATTTATTTTCCACACTTTGACATTTCTTGGCCAGCATCTCTATCGCCTGTGAATAGCATCAGATTTATAAGGAAACTGGAAGAAGAGAATTGGTTTTCACAACCTTTGGAGAATCCAATAGAGACTTTTTGAGTGTGTTATGTACTATCCCTAATATTAGGTCTCTATTCTTGATTAAATCAGTTTTTACCCTGATGTTGGGGCAAAAAGAGATGAGCCTATTGCCACTCTCTGACTCAGCTGAATTCTCTCCACTGACTTAATCAAAGACCTTCCTCAAAAGATTTGACCGTGATGGTCACTGCCAAATCTGGACTGTTGGACTCTTGGGTTCCACCGTCAGTCAGCGAGGCCTATGTGAGTTGATGGATCATGCATTATAGATAAGGTGTGTCTGGCAATGGGTGTTTGCAGTCAGAGGGCTCCATTGTGGGGCGCCGTCAGACTCGGAAGCTGAAGGCTAAGGCATGACATGTTGTTTGTGCTGTCTGTGTCGCAGCGCAAGCACAATCAGGCTTTGTTATTCATTTGTCTTGAACCATGTAAAGAACTCTGTATGTCGTCTGTGTTACGGACAAGCCCCGCTTCCTTGCAAAAGCCACTGTCTGGGGGCCAGACACAGTGTGGCCGACACCCTTTAAACTGAGGCCCAGGGAGCTTCGGTATCCGTGGCAGCCACCGTCTCACACCTCCAGGGAGTGCCGGTTTCCTCCTCTGTTATTATGACTATATATAGACCCCTTTCCTTTGGTACCAGATGTCTTGGTGCTGTACTCCTGTAATGATGAGTCCCAAAAGAGCTGCATAACTTGCGTATGGCTGACCAAGCACATTTTTTTCTTAACCATAATAGAGGTTAAGAGAAAATACACACAGCACACTCGGGTGTTTGTTGTGACTGACTTGAATTTCTGTAACTACTCCTATTACACTGATAATTATATGTAGTTTCTTTCATTTGATTTCTGAAGTTTGATTTGCAGGCAGCTATGACAATAAAAGTGGTTAGGGTTAGGGACTAACTGTTTTACAACTCATGTCTTAAATATTGTCCAGGTGTTATTCCAAAGATCAGAGTAGATAATTTGATAATGATGATAGTGATGACAGTAATTACTGTTATTCATTGACAATTGTGATAACTTGCTTTTATTTCTCCTTTTAGGTGCTCAAATCCTTACACAGAGCCTAATCTTACCATCCATTATTTTTTCTGGAGCAAGTTACATTCGGGGCAGGAAAGTGAGATCTGTTATGAAACAGCAGCATTTGATGGTAGATAATATATAATGTAGTTGGCTTGCCATAGGCCTCCTTGAGAGATTTAGGGTGTGGGGATTTGAGCCAAAACCACAGCTTGGAGCAGAAAAGGAACACCCAAATGGCACCATTATCACAACTGAATGCTAACCCCCCCTGTGGCTTCTCCTAAATGCTGCCAGAAAAGTAAAGGTTGTGTCTTACAATCTTCACACCCAAAACTATGTTTTGGTGTTTTTTTCCTGTGACGGTAGTGAGGGAATTCAGGGTTCAAGAAAAAACAACCTTGCTGTTTTTATTGACACCAGAAATGCAGTGAGTGAGACCTGGGCATTGAATGTTAAAGTTTGGAAGCATAAGCTGCAGTTTCTCATACAAGTTCCCTCCGGGCGTGTAGAGCACTATCACACTCTCTTTTACACACCGACCCACCGACCTTTGAGATTGTCTCTTGAATCCCGGTAGTTCCTCTCCGCTGGCGAGCCGATCTTGGGAACAGGATAGCTGAGATTAAAGTTCAGTCTTGATAATGTATTCATGAGTAGATCAAAGTCAGCTCCCAATTCTGAGCAAGTTTAAGCTTATTTAACGCTGAAAGCTGCAGCCCCTGGCCTCTCAGACATGCTCGGGCTGCCTGACTTGGAAAAGTATTACAGCTGCTGCTTCTACATCCTCTCTGTCTCTCCAACGTTAGTCATTTCCTTGTATACCTGTTACCATAGCGATCAGGGATGAGAATGATTTTTTTCTGTAAATAATTTAGGAGCATGTATATTTCATAGAGCGAGGGCTAATGATGTTGATGGGTACGTGATACTGGTTAGATGTTGCTACATTGTCGTGAATGGTGACATTTAAACGACAGGTCCAACAGATGAAAGGCACTCCATCTGCTATCCTCACAGATAAGGATGAAAGTAATAACAACCTGTTGTCTACCAAAGGATGTGAATACACATGATCTGCTATCTCTCTGTTGTCTCTGATGTAAGTCTTCTGATGTGTACAAAATGCCTCAGAGGCCCACCATGTTCCCCAGTATCAAAACCGATGCGACCAGCGATTATTGGTGAAACTGCGTCAGACCGGATCCTTTGAATAATTATAGCGCAGTAGCCTATTTAATATAACTGACCATCTCCTCTGGCTGTCCGTTAAGTAGTCCAGTTCCACAGTGACATGTTGTGCTCCAGCAACATGGCAGGGAGAGCTCAAGGGATTATGGCCACTTCCTACCCTCAGGGGTCAAGGCACCACTACCCATTTCCTGATCTGTACTGGGTCAGGCGTTAAACGTGATGCTTACACGAGGCAGGGTGGGTGGCGTGGAGGTTTTGTGGTTTTCGCCTCACAGCAACAAGGTCCTGCCTTGATTCTTTATGTGAAAAGCTTGCATATTTCTGGCTGCCTCCCACAGTTAAAGACCATGTGTACACGAAAGTAAACCAAAGTACATTTTTTAGATATATCTATTTTGGCCTTCCACCCACAAAAAGCCTGCATTTTGCACCCAACTGAGATTTTTGAAAACACTTAGCCAAGTGGGTGATCTTGAAAAAGTGAGTCTTATTTTGTTGAGTGGAGACGCAGGGGGAACTGAGTTGCTTAAAATCACCTGAAATACATACTGATTGTCAACCTTTGCTAACATGCTTAGCTTCAACTCTCTTTGTATTAACCTTTCCTCTCACTGAAAAACACCTGGATTCTTTTACCGAAATATTTCTGTTTAACCAGATTTTTGCTCACACATTCAAAAACAGATAATTCCTGCTATTGTTAACTGCCTGTTAACAAAGTAAACTTGCAATAAGCACAAAAGCCCAACTGACAAATTAGCCAAGGCAATTTATCCGCCAATCTCAGCTCCTGTTGGTATTTGTATATCAGACAAGGAAATAAAGACAGGACATTGAAGTACAGAAGTTTTATCATTCAAATTCCAAAAAGGGTTTTTCTTGTTTACAAAAATAATAGGTTTTTCCTTTTTTATATGTTTGTATAGTGTTGTCTTTGAAGTCATTTTCTGTTTCTGATGTGCGATGACAGAACTAGTACAAACTAGTGATTTGAAGTTTGAAGCCTCAAAGCTGAAGTCTAGGAATTACTGGAAGCCCCAGTTAGCAGTCTGCATTTTTCTGTCAGTCAAATCACAATTTCCTACTCAAAACAGACCCAGAGAGACATGTTCATGTTTATTTTTATATTGGAACACTAACTTTAAAGCAGTCAGTCACAGAGAGGTAGAGATGACAGTTCACTTGTAAGGAAATGAGCGGGTTGGGTTGGTTTTTGGTTCGTATTTTTTTAATGTAAATGAACAATGGCTTAGCAATTGTAAAGTTTGTCACACCATGAGATCTGGAATACCTCATACCTCACTATATTTTAAAATTCTTTGTTATTTGTAGCACATCAAGTCAACAACCATTTTATTAAATTTGATAACATGAATTCGACTTTTTATCATGTGATTTAGAACACTGCTGCAAATACATAAATATGAAGATAATGGTGTGATGATCGTCACAGTATTTATTTTGTCTATATTGCACTCCCAAATTCAGGATGCTTCCCTGACTTTAAAGCCTGAACAGGAAGAAGCAAGTCAGGAAAATGAATAAATGAGGCAGGACCCTGAAAAGACTGTTGGATGACATGATGAAATTAAGGGATTATAGATAATTAAATAATGGCTTTATATAAAGAATTTTCATGTGCAAGGAGTGACCTTTTTATTTAATGATGCAATTAAAGCCCTTGTAGCATTAGGCACATGCTAATACCAACTTCGGAACAGGTAATTGCCTTTCTCTTTAAGCTGCAGAGTAAGTCCACTGATTGCTTCAACACAGTTCTTTAGCATACGTTTTAAGTATCTCTTATTCGTTTGTGCGCGTCTTCCTCTGACCACCTGACGTGAGTCTGTGTCTGTTCTCAGGTACGAGAAGGTTCCTGTGATCCTGGTGGGGAACAAGGTGGACCTGGAGAGCGAGAGGGAGGTGTCGTCCAGCGAAGGCCAGGCCCTGGCAGAAGAGTGGGGCTGCCCGTTCATGGAGACCTCAGCCAAGAGCAAAACCATGGTAGACGAACTGTTCGCTGAGATTGTTCGGCAGATGGACTACGCCGCCCAGCCAGACAAGGATGACCCCTGCTGCTCTTCTTGCAATATACAATAGCCCCCCGGGGGCCTCCAGGAACAGGCCGGGCCAAAAAGTCTACTTAGAGGAAGTTACTTCGACTTGCAGCAACAGAGATACACACTTAGACACAGTCACACACACATGCACACGTCAGTTAAATGGAAGATAAATTCATGGTTGAAAGCGATGGATTTGAACTCTACGAAGCATATAAATCAACAGTGACAGTGAATTATTAATTATGACATGTGAGTATTGAGTACGTTTTGAATGAGGAACGCCAGGAATTTGCCACAAGAGAAATTTGACAAATGACAAAAAGGAACATGCCCTCGCCTTATGTTACTCTCTTTTGTTTGTTTTTATCTTTTTGGTTTGGGGGTGGGGGGGTCTAGTCATCATCAGCAAATAGTTACAGATCAGGATCTTTACTGCTTAGATTGTTCAACAATCTGCCATGGCGAATGAGTGATTGATAAATGTTTTCTTTTGTTAGCATTTCACACAGAATACTAAGATGCTTTTTTTTTTTTTTTTGTTACTCAGTTGCAAGTAGCTACTGGAAGCAAACCTGATAACACATTTCTTGGATCCAGCTGTTTCAAAACATGGAGGAGTATTTGATTTATGTACAAATGTTCTCCCAGCTTATTTTGTGCAGTGGTTGTTGAGAGGTTTTTTTAATCATCACAGGGCTGAACCAAAGAGATGACCTGAAAGCACCTCCATTTTCGTATTTATACATTTTTATTTTTCCCCCCAGTCGTTTAAGGGAATGGAGAGAAAATGGTGGATAAGTCCGTGTCTTTCTTGAAATATTGGTGCAGTCATCTCTTTTTCCTATTTTCTCACTTTGAGATATAAAAGTAAACCTAGCAGAGTCTTTCACATATCGTGTGATGTTTTGTTTTCTTCTCTGGGAGACTCTGACTGCAGATTGCTGAGTAGTAATATAACTAACTGCTTCACCCTGATGGGACAAAGAGTTCATCTTTCAGTGTTTGAATATCTCCCTAAACTCTGTTTCAGGAATGGGTGACATTTAAAGTGAAGATGCCAACATTTGTCATACTTTTTTTTTTCCCTCTCTCTCTTTCTCTCCTCCGGTATTGATATGAAATGGGGTGCTCAAGAGTTCCAACATCCTGATCTTATTCTTTACATGCTCAGAGTATTCAAATTCATAGTAACAAATAGTAACAACAGTGGCGATGATGATAAGAATTACTAATGGTAGTGTAAATATTTTGTATTGAAAGTGCCAGCTCCTACAAAGACACTGACTCAACACATGTGGAAATTGTCAACTGTATGCATGGCTAGTAAACAACAAAAAAAAGGACTTTTATCGTTTGAGATTACTATAGGCTGTGGAAATGTGCAAAAACCAAACACATACACGTCTGGATCTGGACACTGTCTCTCAACTGTACATCTTTGTTGCCACGGGAACCAGACTTTTCCCTGTGTCCATTTTCATTGTTGATTTTATATTTTTTTATGTGACCATTTACTCTTTATTCCCTCTCTGAATGGTGACACTGTTACATTTGACACCTGAACAATAAAAATGCGTTCAACACTCAACTGAAGCGTCAGTGAAACAAATTGAATGGATCGACACTCAATAAGAAATGCTGCTTCTATGTGGGAGATTTGTTTTATAATCTAGTCTAATCTTATAAGGCTACGTAATAACTTCATATTTTAGTCTTTCTCTCTAACAGGACTTAATGAGAATATATCACAAACACCACTTGGCTTCCTTCCCTCATCATCTTAAAAAGCAACAGTATTGAGATGCTGCACACAAGCCCCTCCATCTCCGACCGTGCCTCCATTTTCTTCTGTTTGATGCTGTGCCTTGGTTTCATATCGTGCAGGTGGCTAACCCCCATATGGTCTGTTACATCTGCTTGCGAAGAATCCACTGGTAGTCCAGACTGGTGGGTGCTGTGTGCTTCCTCCTGTTTGATAGGACTCATTCTGAGTGGAGCTGTAGCACCCAGACGAATTATTTGCATCTCAGCAAAATCTCTTTCGCTCTGTGTCCAAGCTGACGTCGTGACAGCTTTTGAAGTTTACTTCATTTTAAACTCAAATTTGTGACATTTCACCTTGTATAGCCTGGTGTTAGACCTCTGAATTGTTGCACACATCATAGATTTGTTCAGTGATTCAAGTGAGATCAATCAGAACTCAGCAGATGTGATTAGGAATAGGCACATCATCTTCCTTCACAGCTGGATATCTACCTAGCTACAACCGTGAAAAATAGCAACAGAGAAATGCCAAGATCGAGGCAGCTGTAGTTTTGATTCCACTTACAGACTTTAGTTGTTATATTTTTTACATATTTTGATGAATGTGAAAAATTAAATAAACTGCACTAAGTAGTCACCACAGCACAATGTCAGTGAGACAAATGAGTCATTGGTAAGGAAAAAATAAAACCAAGTAACCCTCCAACAAGAAATTGGCTAACATGAGCACGTCAGGCTGAATAAACGAAGTAAAACGAAATGTAAATGTAGCAATTTAGTCTTATTATCAGGCTATTTAGGCCACTTAATAAAGCAATAAACCCCCAATTGTGCCTTAGCTTGGCCTTGACAGGATGTGATAAGACCCCCAACAGAACCTACATCTGTCCTCACAGGGAAGACTAACAATAACCTTTGCAGTTACCTACCTACAGTACCTAACACAGATTCAGTGTTTTTGGCTAGCAGTTGCTTCTTGCTCACAGTCCCAACTCGTTCTGCATTCAAGTCATGAGCAGGAAGAGATGCCTACAAAGACTTGCAGGACAGCCATTGAATGTAAGTGTGGAGGGATACCTTTGGGGCCAGGTAGCACTGTCTTCTTTCCAATGCAAAGTGTGTTGATGTTTTGTTTATTTAGTCACTGCTCCTTATAGATCATTCCAGCAAGAATCAAGAGAGTTCAGTGCTCTATGATTTACTTGGCCCCAATGGCATGTGCTTTGTTTTGTTGTTTTTTGTTTGTTTTTTTGTCTTTTTGGGGTCCAGCCTAGTCTGAATATGTTAATACCTCTGTCACTGAAGTTGTTAGTTCTAGCTTGGCAAAACAGTTACTGACCTTTCTGCCTGTTTGTCCTCCTTCTTTTCTGTTGCACAAGCAGGAGAGGTCTTTGTGTTATGATTGCACTCCATAGAAACTGCTGTGTCACACAGTTTTAATCATTTATTCTTTGGACCTCATGTTCAGGATCTCAAGAAACAGGTAATGCCATGTCAGAAGCTGAAGAAACTAAAGATAAAAAACTGTTGTGTTAGCCTTCAGCTCCCATGAGGCTTTGAAATCTCTTTTGGCTAAATCACATGGGAGATGCAAAAATAACTGTTTTATCTCACTTAAAATGACACTCTGCTCACATTTTAGTACGGTAATATACTAATTGAGCTTAGAAGAGTGGCATTTTTTCAAAAGGACAAATAAAGACTGAAATCAGAAATTATCTGAGAAAATAGATTATAGTGTGGCAGAGGCTGATGGAGGAGAGGCCAGCTTGAAAAAAGGGGGCGGAATACCTTTGACACAGAAACATGACTTTGATATGATTTCTGTCAACAGTTCATTTTCAGTTGTTTACAGTTCATGCATTTTGGACTTTAAAAAAAGGTTTCATCCAAAAATCAGGACAGACAGTTTGTTGCTTTTTCTATTCATCGTTTTAGCTAGCATAGAGTTTAATATGATAGACCAGGGTGAATTCAGTCCTGTGAAGCTGTTTGAAAATACTGTGATCATTTTCAAGTTGTGTGGATGTTCATTTATGTCTCCAATGTCTTTGCTCTTCATCTGTAATTCCAAAAAACAGGCTTTTGGACTTAAGTTTCAATGGGCCTGATGTTTTGTAGCTTAGCAGCACAACAACCTGTCACAAAGCCACAATACACTAAAGAATGAAAACATTAAAACCGCACTCTTCACATTTTACCTATGAAATTGCCTTGTGAAACACAGAGAGTATGAGAGTGATAAAGTTGCCATGATTCATCCTGAATTATCACAAAGCAGGTAATGTGTAGTATATCTTAATTATTGATTAGGATATTGATTGAACAGAAATAACTTACATGGTCGTTTTGTCTCCCAAGTAATTTTAGATATGGTTTTGAATCACTGATACAGAGATGAAGTAGCCTGTTGGGGGAATCACCATTTAACAGATCCTGGGAAGTGTGTGCCAGCAGCTCCTCAACATTCACCTTCAGCCACCTGATGTTGCCTCTCTTCTGTGTGTGAGTGAGTAAAGAGAGAGCCTGCGTTCTCTGTGTGCTCTGTTTGTGCTGTCTAGCTTGCCAAGGTGCTTTATCCATCCTGATGAGACAGGCCAGAGGGCTGCAGGTGAGGTCTCAGCGGGGTTCATTAGACTCCCTGTGGCATCACTCACTCTTCAGTACCATCATTTGCGTTTGTGGTAACGTATAATCAAACACGGTACGATGTCCTTGTTGTCTAGTGAAAGAGGGTTAATTAGAATTTATCACAGCTTGGTTTACAGGAGTCAGCCTAATAGTTGTTGTGCAGCTTATGAGGTTTTTTAATGTCTTTGTGCACTCCAGCTCCCCTTTCCTTAAGTCCTTGCAGAGTTGAAGCAGGAATGACTTTCAAAGAATGCGAGGTAGCATCGTGAGGCTGTTGGATCTCAGTGGGGAATAGAGTGGGAAAGAAAAACAAAAGCAGCTTGAAAACAACCCCCTGAGTTTTGCAGTGTAGGTGTATGAATTAAATAGACGCTGACTCATTGGTACCTGTTCTAGGCTTTGTACGCCGGGGGGCTCAGAGGCACCGACATTGCAGCTGTGACACAGCACACTGTGTTTGTTCCAGCTGAGATCCTCTACATCAGTATGTCAAATGTCAAGATGAAAGGGGGGTGCTGCATGAGTCATGCCACCACCCCCATCGCTCCAAGATTGCAGCACAGTCCCTGGGGTGTCTGTGTGGGATACAACAGTCCATGATAATAAAAAAAAGTCTATGTCTGCCCTGCTCACTCTTACACCAGTGTCATCCCGAGGAGTAGAGGAACATCCTGCTTTCAAAGATGAAGGAGATTCCAATGTAAAGGCCAATCAAATGAGCCTTTAAAGGTGCAGTGTGTAGAATGTAGTGGCATCTAGCTTTTAATCACCTAAAACTCCTTCCCCTACACTCTTGAAAGGCAAGGGGAAGGGCAGCCGGGGGTGTTCAGTTGGTTGCAATCTGCGACCCACCGCCAGATGCTAATAAATCCTACACACTGGTCCTTTAAATTGCTTTAATCCTCTCATTGATCACTGGAGCATTAAAGTCTCATTGTGGTCTAGTCATGGGCTGAATGTGTGGAAATTGGGCTTTTGTAGACCAGAGGAAATGTAGAAATTGATAGGGACAGGGGTAAAGGGGCAAATTACACATTTAGATAATATACTTTTTTGTCACAATGAGACAGTGCAGCACACTGTATCCCACCTGTTTAAGTTAAAGGACAGGTTCCAAATACAAACACTAACACGTTTTTGTTGATGTGATCTTTCCTCCCATTCATACTGACCATTAAGAGATCCCTTTATAATGCACTGTCAATATAAGTGAAGGTGGACAAAAACCATAGCCCTCTTTCTATGCGAAAACATATTTAGAAGTTTATTTAAAGACAGTTTCAAGAAAGATTTGAAAATTGTGAACTTATCCTTTAATGATATTCACGTGCCTGCCTGCATTGTTTTTCTAGGGTTTGGAACAGTATGGATGCACTTGTGACTGAACAGTATATTATGCTGTACCTTAGCCCCAAGTCACCACCTCTGAAGAGAGCACTCGTACTGTTATCAGCCCACATTCTCAACGCCCCTCTGATGTTTCATGCCTTTTTATATCAGAAACAATGTTGATGTGCAGGAGGGAACAAACAAGCCAAGCTAGGACAGTCAGAAGGCCTAATAGCTAGGTGTCATGGCAACCACATGGCAACACGAGTTGTCAATTTCACAGTCTAATTTGCAGCTGTAACAGAGGACTGTGTGGGGGGAACGATTTGTGCAAACAAGGAGAAATTCTCTCACTGAAAACTAGTGTTCATGTCATAATCTTATCTTAAAGAGTGAGCTCACCTAAATGACAAAAACATATTTTGTCTCTTATCCTGAGGGCTATTTCTTTAGTAGTTGTTGCAATGAAAACTTTTGAGAATGAGGTCTATGAGATTTTCAGTTACTAGGACATTCATCCTGGAAGGAGATGTTGTCCTGGGCTTTTATAATTTTTCATTTTTTGACTACTGCATACAAAATTTCATTAACCTTTATCTAGCAGTAAGCAGAAATCTGTCAACCAGATATCTCAAAACCTGGACAATTAAAACTATCTATGGAATATATGCATATTTGGATGCCACCAGTAAGTGATAAAACATGCATATTTGTGTTTTGGGGGAACTGACCCTTTAGGAATGTTAGTCCCCCTCCAGTCAAACATGTGTTTTTCTTCTCGTTCCTTCAGTTGGATGTTTGAGCTGCAGAATGAAGCAGCACAGAGTTTGACAACAGATGGTTGTTTTCTCATTCATCTTCTGAAAGTGGAAAGTTTCTCTGTGCTTGAGTATCAATTCAAAGCGTGCACCTACGAGCATGACAAATCACAAATACTTTGGAAAAATTGTCAAATGTGATGTGGAAACTGGAAGTCTGCATGATAAGTGTACTTTTTTATTTATTGTTTTATCATATATTATTTATTATTGTAAATTATTATTCCATGCAGAGTATGATTGTCTTAAAACATTAAGGAAGAGATCTTAAAATGTTTTGTAGCAACTGACACAAAAGCTTCAGTATTTAAACCCCCCCACCCCACTCCACAGTGTACTGATGACACTGATCTAACATAAAATAAGTACAGATTGTACTAATATTATTTCATCCACCTCCCGCATATGTTTTGGTGACCTCACTGTCTGTTAGGCGTAAATTATTATCTGCAATTATGAATGACTCGTACTGTGTTTAATTGTATTTTTCATGCTCAGATGAACACTAATGCATAACGATGTATAATGCTATTATGTAAACAAATTACTAGAGAGGAGCCAAGCATGCAGTCCCCAGAACAGCAAATCACTATAACCAAACCCAGAGAACATTTTGGAGTTATATCACTGTAATTGTGGCGATGCACTTCTGCAATCTTTTGAGTTTGAAGGGGCCAAATCTGTTTTCTTCTCCATGCACCTGGGTAGACAGAATTTTTCCTAGTTTCTTAGTTTTCCCACTTGATTTTCATAAGTGAGTAAATTACATTTGAAGAAAATCTGACAGGAGCTTTTACAGTTTCATGCAGAATATCTGTAACCTCTTGACAATTATGGTTAAATTGTTCTCACACACTCCTGGGCCCAAACATATACCATCTGTCTGTATTATGTAGTCCTCTTAAATTATAAATAGAAATACTAATTGGATGAGTTTATAAAACAGATGAAGGATTTTATGTACTCCTAGTCATGGGTCTAGACAAATCGACATTTGTTCAAGTTAACATAAACACAGAAAATACACATAGCAACATGGCAAGGCAGTTTTGCTCCACTGAAACCTGTTTTCATCTGCTATATAAATACACTAAAATGACAAATGAAAAAAGCATTTAATAAATGCTACCAAATAAAGTATTAAAATCTGTGATTGCAGTCAGGCAGAGAAACTCCACAGTATATTTCCCTGGAGGAAATTATTTTCTAGCCTAACTTATTCAAACAGAAATGTGCCAGCAATAAAATTAGTGTAATCCCGCTGCCTGTTCATTCAGTATTAGTGGGGAGAGCATTTTGTCTTTGCCTGTCCTGATTTTTAATAGAGCATGTGATGGACCCCACCACCCCCTGCTGATTTCTTTCTTCTGTGGAGGTGGAAGGCTCATTGGGAGCTCCTCAATACTCTGAGAGGAGAAAGCCTCATTCTTGAGCCTCGGATAGCACACTCTGTATAAAACTGATTCCCATGCACCCTCTGCTTGATCAGCTGTAACAACTTCCCACCTCTACATCCTACTGGCAACTTGCACATTTCAGGGATGTCTAAGCTTGCCTCTGTTGCCAAACACTGTTGTATACCTATTCTGGAAAAATACCAAGATGTGAAATTTCTCAAAACAGACATAATCTTTGCACTTCATATCTTACATCATATCATTAGTTGGTTCTGTAATTAGCAGTTGTATTCTTCAGGTTGACATTAATAGGCTACAATTTAATGATTTTATTTAGTGAGATTTGAATGGCACTAATTTAAATTTATTTAATATCTTACAAGTGATACATTTTATAGGATGCTGTACTCGTGTGATTTAATTTGTTGGTCTTATTTATGCTCACTTTTCCACTTGTGTTTTGTAAACAGAGAAGAGTAGATGGCTGATTATGACCTGCAGGGGCCAATCAGGGAAGTGATTTAACATAAAAATGAACACAAATGTTGCTTATTTTGGTAGATTCCTGTAATGAGATGTCACTTAAGTTTCGATCTTTTTATATACATACAGTCTGTCACACACACATGCACACATTCAACCCTCTTTTCCCTTTTATCAAAGCTGCAATTGTAATAAAATATATGCAACTCTGGCAAAACTGCAAATTAAGTTCAAACAGAGCAGGCAGCATGACTTTAAGTGAGCCAAACCTAGCTGCACAGGCAATTAACTTTAGTTAGTGCAAAACACTGACAGCTGTGTCTGCCTGTGTTTGTGTGTGTGTGTGTGTGTGTGTGTGTGTGTGTGTGTGTGTGTGTGTGTGTGTGTGTGTGTGTGTGTGTGTGTGTGTGTGTGTGTGTGTGTGTGTGTGTGTGTGTGTGGTCCAGGTATTCCTCATGTTGTGGGGACATAAAGCTGTTTAAACAGTCATGTTGTGAGGACTCACTTCCCTTATGGTCACTAAAAGCAAGTTCCTGTTAAGTTTAGGGTGAAGACTTGGTTTAAAGTTAAGGTAAGTTTAGGGTTATGTTAAAGTTAGGGTAAGAGTTAGAGTTAGGCATGTAGTTATGCTTATGCTTAGGATAAGTCTCTTAATGTAAGTCCATGTGATGTCCTCTGAAGTGATGGAAACACAACTTTGTGTGTGTCTCTGTGTGTGTGGTGGTGACTGGAACAGAGAGGGTTGGAGAAATGTAAAAGTGCAGCTCTAATGACCTGGTATTCAAAGTTGGTGGGAAACGGTGACGGAGCAGGAGACGCAGCAACTGCTGCTGAGATTAAAATAGAAATGGAATGTCATTTCCATCTTCCTCCCACTCCACCATCCTCAGGGTAAGATATTGGGTGGGAATGTTTTTTTTAAAAAGGGTTTCAGGTGGCTGTCAGGTAAGTTAAATAGACCACTGGATGATTATATGCCAATTTTTCAAGTTTTATATGTAAATGATCCCACTGATTACTTAAACTTTATGTCTAACTTTTGACAATTAAAAATCTTTTTATATGGATGAAATCTAAACAGCTGCTGAGCTTGCATTTTAACAGACACATGTCCATGACAACTAAGCAAACTCCATTGGCTAAGGTGGATGGTTTTGTCAAAGTACCAAAAGAGTTTCAAATACATTTTAGAAATCTATCCATTTAGAAAGCTGACATGCACTTATAAAACCAAGAACATAAATAGTAAACCTATCTGCTGACATACTGTACAATGTATACCAACTGATACCAATGCCAGTATTGTATGTTACACTACAGTACACATTCCCATGTATTATCACTTGAATCATACCACCACTGAATCAAGAGTTTGTGATTGATAATATCACAACATTATAAACACTATTTCTTTCCATGTGTGAGTGATTTTGGATACTTGATCTATTTAATGCTGTGGTGTATTTTAATAAATTAAAAGATTTACATGGAATCATTGGGAATATAAAACCTGCCAAGACCATATGCACCTTTTTAAATAATAATTTTCCAAAAAGACAGTAATAAGATACTGAAGCTATTTCAGATATGTGTAACTGTGGGTGTGAGGTTGTACATTGCTCAGTCTTACTTATAGTTGCATAAAAGCCTATTTTTATGTATATAATGGTGTCAAATGACACAGACTATATACCCAACATTTCATATAAATTTTATATAAGTGAGGTAATTTATGGGTTTTGTGAGATAAAATGCTAGCATCAGTAGATAGGGAAGGATTTCAGTGGATCGAGTTTCAAAGGGATGTGATTTTGAATTGTGTTTATCTGTTTTTTTGATGGGTGATTTGAGCCCTTAGCCCAGAGCCACAGAAGAAACCTAGAGGCTTAAATTCAGCTAATGTGTATATAAATTTAACTTTTTTCAGCTGATTTGAATGAAAACAAGTTAAATCAGCACTAGTGGATTCAGATAAATGTACAGTTAGGTTAATTAAAATCAAGTTGTTTCAAGAAAACATCAACTAAATAATAACTCTAAGAATATTATTTGTGTTCAAATGTTTCTTCACCTTATGGTCATCAGTGTTTACTTGTGATTTTATTAATTACATAACTGGATAAGAAATCATTAAAAACATGGCACAAAATCCTGATTGCTTACATAAGTAATCCAAAACAGCATTGTCTTTTTTCTGTTTTCTCTTTCTCGCCGCAGCTCTTGCTCATTTTCACGCTCTTGCTGAAATGTTCATCTTTGCCTTAGTTCCAAGTCAGTGAATCCAGAGGGCCTCTGAAACTGCCAAGACAGTGAGTGTGATTTCTACATCTCCAGTCCCACACCGCTAGCGTAGGAGACTTCTCTTCCTGCCAGTATGAAGGTGGGCGAGCAACAGACATGAAATAGAGACAAGAAAAAAAAAGAAAGTGCCAGCCTTCCATCACACTGCTTGTCTTTTATCCCCCCGTTCCTCCACATAGAGATACATAGAGGAGTGGGTGATGTGGAGGCACCAGTCTCAGCCAAAGCCCCAGGCCACCATCCATAAAAAAGGAGAGGAAATCCAGGGAATAAAAAGCAATGAACAGTTAGCAATAGGGAGGAGATAGGCTTACACCCTTATGATTATATAATATAGACAGCAGACTATTCATAGGTTCACTGATTTATCTGTTTTCTGGGGTTTTGATACAGTGTGGTGCAACATATCAGAATTCATACAGCATTAATCCCCAGGCTAAGACATGCCATCACTTTTCCCATGATACATAGTTCAGTTGTGGAACAATCCACATGTTGATTAGCATTACAGATCTCTCGTTGGCGATTACAGAGATGGAATAAATGTTCTACTTGGACACTGCTGTTTCTGTGTTTTCCTTTTGGGCAGCAAAAAAATCACAATAATGCCAAGTTACTGCCACTGGCTACCTTTTCCTGGTGAGGTGACTGCAGCTAAACAGAGGAATTCTGAATTCTGAAATGGGACCAAAGTGACATTTTCAGGTATGTTAACATGCTGTTGCTAACAGACATTAGCAGTGCACTTTTCCATTGTAAATGTCTGTTTTGTGGCTTATTCAACAAACTGTGGTGCAGGACAAGATATATATCATATGTGTAAGTTAGATAAGAAGCAGACTTTAGCAGTTAGGCTAATGTAGGTTGCGGTTCTTGTGTTGGGTAGCAGGATGCTGTCAGGCTCAGTGTGACTATCTACTCCTCCTATATAACATGTTATCGTTGGATTCAAGATTTTATTTTTTGTATCAAAATGAGCACTCAGCTATGTAATGGTATTAAAACTAGGGCACATAAAGAATATAAATAGGGGGCATAAAATGTAAAAAAAAAAAAAAAAAAAAAAAGCTATAAAGGAGAACACAGGACAAGTGATTTATAGAACAGATGCTGTATGTAGGCTATGCTGAAATGGACAAAAAACGCAATTTAATTTCAGTTGGACTTTAACTGCGGAACCTAAAGTTATATGTTTTGTCTACAGCTGGATGTTTTTAGCATCACTGCAGAATTATCTATCTTGAGAGTTTGATACTAGAAAGATGTTTTCACATTAATCTGCTGAAGGAGGAAAGTTTCTCTGTGCTCACCTTGAATCTCAGTTTGATGTATGTAGCCATGACCATGATGTGTGACATCAAAATTAGTTTTACATTTTGAATCTACTGAGTTTGTGATCCTGCTTGTGAAAAAGTTACTCCTTTCTATTTTCTATGTTTTCTATGTTTTCTATGTTTCTGCCTTTTTACATTTTTTGGTAAAAACAGTTTGTGCTCATAATTGTGCATGTTTCATCCTATCCTATCCTCACCACACATACCATATTTTAATCACCCAGAACAAAACTCTTGTGTTTCAGTATCTCCTACGGTTTCTATAATTGGTTACCAAATCTAGGCATGGTTTTGAAAACATAAACTAGCATGTCTCCTAAATGCATAATTCAATTGAAACCAAATTAAGCAGTGCAGAACAGAGAGGAATGCTGAACAAGTCTGTAGCATTTGCTATTATATCATCTCTATGTGGCGCTACAATATTTAAAAACTTGCTGATGGAGCAGCAGCTACAGTACAGCACACGCTACTTCCACTACTTCTTATTCCACGCTCTGTACATTTCAACTGCTGCATATTTTGTACTTGAAAAACAAATAAAATATCATACTGTTCAGCTCATTCAGCTGATGTGTGCTATTACTTTTCTGTTTTCTAGCATATTTCAGCAATTTTATATTAATTTTTGAACATTAAAAATGAAACTAAACATCTCGTTTTAACTCTCCAAGCACATACCTTACCACAAAATGTTGGCACAGGCCTTTTTCTATCAAAATGTAAATATATTTCCCATAGGGATTGTAGTTTTTGGGATCTAAACCTTAAATTATAGGGATAGCACTGTCCAGCTGTCATTGACTCCAATATAAACTGCAGGTGGTCCCTCCTGTTTCTTAAACATACAGATTCTCTCTTCCTTCAAACACTGTGTTTTACCTTTTCGAAGGTAATAACATCATGATCAGAGATTGACACATCTCTGAATATACAGTGTACAGTACTTGTTCAGCAGGAGTAACCAAGTATTTCACACAGACGTTCATTTCCAACAAACTTGACATGCACATTTTACATCAAGTTTAAATGATAAATTGATTTTAGGAAAATGAATCTGTTTTGATTATCAAATGATTGCTTTTGGTTACTCCCCAGTTACAGTTTCTCAGTTGAGATAATTGATGTTTAGCTTTGTCTTTTATGATAGCAAGTAAAATACTTGGGGATTAAACTCTTGGTCTGACAAACAAGGTATCTGAGGTCATTACCTTGGGCTTTAGAAATTGCAATTGTAACATTTTATAGCTCAAACTGATACATAATCATAACTGATTAATCAGAAAAAATAATCTGCAACAGTTGTTAGTTGCACTCCTCATCTCACATGAGTAGTGCCATTAAAATGAGAAATGAAAACTAAGATAAAATGGCCTGTTTCATTTTAGAGGCAACTATTATTAAAGAACCGCAGACACTTGAGGAATTGTAGTTAAAAGAAACACCTGTAAAGCTAAACTGTATGTTTATAGAAAAAGTAACTAGAGCCTGACTGATATATTGGTTGATATTGGCCTATCTCTTATTGGTGTATATGTTGCCCAATATGCACTGATTTTTAAAAATTCTGTAAACTTATATAAGCAACATTTGATGTGTTTTTGATCCTTTGTTTCAACTCAAGTTTAAAATATATATATATCCATGAACATCAGAGATTTTCTATCAGATTGCATAAATAATCTGATTATACCTGCAGTAATTAGATTACACCCACAGTAATCAGATTACATAAGTAATCAGATAGTGAAAACAGGTGTGCATTATTAGGTGCTGTAGTGAGTGAGTGACTGAGTAAAGTTATTCTTTGGTAAAAGACTGTTAAATTTGGTGCTCTTGTAACTGTATGTGTGTGCCCGAGGAAAATATGATTGTCAGCAGTAAGAGAGAAATCACATACTAATGATGATCTATAAGCTTTGAAAGCTTTGTATCAGTCTAGCTCACCCTATGGTAATTTTAACAGATGGTATGATTCAGTGAGGTAATGCTAAGAAGGTAAAAGGCTAGTCACTGGCCTGTAGTGAGGAGCTTGAAGTGGTAGTTTACTGTGGGGTTGCAGATTGTATTTGTTTATTTTGCTTCTCCTTCAGTTATCTTTGTTGAACTTCCCAGGGTTCAGTTTTTCATTATTTCTGCCTACGAACCTGGTTCTTCAACATCTCCTCTAAAGTTTCCAGTGCCATAAAACATCAACTGCCTTTTCTTGCTATGCTGCTGCTGCTACTTGTGCTTCACGGAAAACCAAGCACCCTCAAGAGGACCTTGAACAAAGTTTAGTGCTATCAAGGCCAACAACAATCATCATAAAGGGCAAAGCAGGCAGAATTTCATCTCTCCTCTCAACTGCATTGTTTAAAAATATTTTACCTGTGAATGTCTTTCAGTTGTGTTGCAGAAGTGTCCTTGAGCAAAATAAAGAATCTATGTCAGCTCCAGAAGATGCTGTTGGCTGGCTGACCCTGACACTGACTTCTCCAAGTCAGTATCATGTGATTTGTTCCAATATAACTAGAGCTGAATCCCTTCTTATTATATCCTGCAAATGAACAGGAATAGTACACTGTACCCTCCTCTATCTGCTACAGGATGTAACTCTACATCTTCACATCATTCTTCTTTGACGTTGTTTGAAATATGCCACTGCACAATAGTGTGCATAGTATACATTCAACAGAGACTCTGCATTCCTTCAACGTGTTTTTTCGACAACACTGTTGAGCTTCTTCAGTCACACGCTGACTTCTACCATTTATAATATAAAAATTAGTATAGTAGAAATGGTTATGAAACAAACCTCACTGGGTCAGTTATCAGCTCATGCTGGGCAGCTAAACTTTGTTCAGACTCACAGAACATGTTGGATATGTAAAGCTGAGTTTAAGGGAAAACAAGACATCACAAATATTTCAATTTAATGAAATGGTACAGTCATTAAAAAAACATAACATTTTGGGTTTTAATATTTCACTACTTGTAAACATCATATAGCTTAAATGCGGAGTTGGAACAAAGTGATACAGAATAAAGCTGTATATGGTATTGTCACATAGTTTAAAACAAGATTGGATGATTTTAACAACCTTAAAGCTCATTAAGGGGAAATAAAACTCAAAAACTGGGTTGCTACACATTTAACTCTAACTTTGCAATATACGGTAATGGTACATAAGAAGATTTTGTCTGTCACTCAATAGCCTTATATGATACACAACATACGTTGTCCTCACAGAAGAGCAACTACAACAGAAACAATAAATATTAGGATATAATACTGGGAGGTCCCAAAATACATATAAAATCCATATAAATTGCAATAAAGTCAGATTGGGTTAAATCTGAGGGTCACAACATGACTAACGACTCAAATTTTTTCTTCAGGGCTCTGAGATGGTTAAAGATGAAATGATGTCAGATTTTATTTGGTACAATCTGGCCCACAAACTTTACTCTTTTTCTCCCTCTCTCTTTCTCTTCTCAACCTTGTTTTGTTTTAGTTAAATTAGGGGGGCTGTTATAAAAATAAAAATAAAAAGCCAATTAAAAACAAAAGAAAAACAGAGATCGCAAAACAGAGGGAAATAAAATAAAGGTATACAAAGATGCCAGAGGTGGCAAGATAAAGCAAGATAACCAGCAGAGCCCCATCCACCCATATAAGTAAACACATCAGGCACATAAGGGGTTAATAAGTCCTTGATGTAATTTGGAACAAAGCCATTTAATGCTTTAAAAGTGATAAACAAAAATGTTTTAATAAATGTGGAATGAAACAGGAAGTAAATGTAACTTGGCAAGTATTTGAGTAATATGTTCACGTTTCTTAGTGACAGTCAAAATAAAGATAAGGCGTGTTCCCTCTTCTAACGCTAGATGGTGCTGTTGCTCCTCTGTGTCCTGGCGCTTCTGAAAAAGTGGAGGTGCAACACCTCCTTCATTGTCTGAGTAAAGGCACCGGGAGTGGATCCAATCCCGTCTCTGCCCTGCTCGCTCAGTCGTCCGCCATGGCGACCGCAAAGAGCCTCCCCTCTGGTATGAGCAGCATCTGAAACTCTGCTGGGTCTCTGTTTTTCTTCCACTACGTCTGGATGTTATATCTCCTCTCAGCTGGAGAAATACGTACGTGTGGATAAAGCCGCATTTCGAGAGAAGAGGGTAAGAAAGCCAAGTCCCCTCTCTGCGTGTGCTGTTAAGGGAAGTGATTCAACTTGTTTGAGGAGATTAGGGTTAAGTCCTGGGAGTATCTTTGCCGTGTTATTCTGTGATCCTGCGGGTTTTAGGGGAGGGAAACAACTATCACTGTGGGAAAATCTTCATATACAGCCAGTTAACGTCCTGCTTGTCTTCCGATGTGCGTTGCATTGCGCAGATATATACCTTTTAGCAGTATGGATGTGCGCAAACGCTGCAGTCGCTGATGGTTTGTAGCTGAAATGCACCATGCCTGTGTATGTATGTATGTATGTATGTATGTATGTATGCATGTATGTGTGTATATATGTATGTATGTGTGTGTGTGAGAGTGAGTTTGATATTTAAATGATCCAGATGTCTCCTGTAAATGTGCGTTTTTTCTGATCTGCCTCTTACAGTTTGCAGAGGCAGTCCAGGTAAGTCCATACGGTGCATTAATGTCACATGCTGATAATGTCCTGAGGATTACAGCAGCCTGCTTTGTTAACCCACATTACACTAATGGTGTGAACACACCAGTGGACCGTGTTAGGCGAGTCTAGATGGAGGGAAGGACCTCACTTCACCATTTTCTGCACTATTTTCTCAATCATCACTCATGCGGAGGCTTTACATGGCAGCCCAGCTCTGGTTACAACATATATGCATCACGCTGATTGTCCTTCTTTTCACTTAATGAACAGATGTCATGCTGTCAATAATTCAGTGCTAACTTCTAGAGATTCATGCAAATGCCAGCCACACCCAAGTATCGGTGTCTGGGGAAGGGTGTTTCTGAACACAGAGGAAATTGAGCCCTTTTTCTGTCGGTGTTTTGGAGCTTTGGCACAGGTAGGCAGCTGGCTGTATCAGCCCCCGCCTCTGGCCATTCAGCTGTCACTAAAGGATTCCAGCTGTGCAGTGTTGGACCCACTGAGGGGCCCTTGTGTGCCCCTGCACACAGAGGAACCACTGTTACAGCCCCCAAGACTCTATAAACTCTGTAAACCAGCAGTCACAGCTCCATGTTACACACTTGTGGGGAATTTCAAGCAAACAAGTTCAAAGGCAGGGTGATTTACCCAGAGAAACACTCAATGGTCTGTAAATGTCCCTCTCGTATTGTATACTATGCTATGACACTCATGTCCTCAGGAACAAGATGCCAGCTGTGCAACTGGTGACTGTTTTGTGTGTTTGTCTGAACCTGAGTTACCTATTCAGAGGAAAACACAGACTGGTTGATTCATGATCCCTGGTGCAGGGGGAGGGTATGTGTTGGCTGAAATAATCACTGCCTCCTCTTTTCACTGCCCTCTGATTCACTGGTGTTTTGTTTGAAGGGTGTCTGGTTGCGCGGCATGCATGTACAGGTCATATAAGCCACCAATTTAAGGAGTCGACATGAAACACTTGCCAATAATTTAGGCAAGGGCCCGTGAGTGATGACGGTGCAAGGATTAAATGTCATAAATAACTGGGGTTTTGATTGAGAACTATGCCTGTTTCCATTCACGCCCCTGGTGACCGCATTGGGTCTGGTTTCCATCAGCCCAAGGGAGCGTTTGTCTCTTCTTTAGCTGGAAAACCCCAATGTCTCGCACCCACTGCTCTGTGATGACAGTGCACAAACCTGCGTAAATGATGAGAACATGCTCTCGTGGTTAAATGGTTAAATTTGCTTATTGAATAAAAATCCTTCTGAATCATAGGCCCAGCTTTAGATATTTCAAGTAACCAAAGTTCATTATGAACTAAAACTCGAACAACATGATATAATATTTAAAACTCAGTAAGATTGCATGTTTGCAGTTTAGTTAAATTGGTCTTTACTGATTTTTAAAAAAAGAGAAAGAGGATAAGAACTTGGTAGAAGATTGATTAACCTTGGAGCTTCACAAATTTGGATATTTTGGAACCAGATCCATAAAAGGAACCAGCTGCTGGAACACAACTGTAGTCAGTACAGCTGAAACAGTCATCTGTCAAGTAGAAATTACTCCAAATATTTACTGGTTCCAGCTTCTCAAACAAAAAAGATTTGCTTTCATATCTTTGGAAATTGAAAATGCTTTTATTTTAGACTATTGCTCAAACAAAATAAGCTAAATCAAGATTCTATGGAAAGTTGTCTCAATTTTCTGGCACATTATAGACTACATGATTAAAGTATTGATAGTAAGAATGATAGTTAACTGCAGCTAGACTTGGGAAATCTTACTTTATTCCTCTAATCCACTCCAACTACAGTCTGCAGTGTTTCACAGGAAACTTTTCTTATGCTTGTCCTCTGCATCATGCAGACCATCATCAGACAGAAACTGAATTTAGTGTATCCACTGTCCTTGGCCTATATTCTCCATGCGCACTCTGCTGAATTACATTCTCCACTCCTTCGAAATGCCTTATTCAGCTTCCAGCTTAAACTTGGCAGCAGTCATTCACCTCTGCGGCAGCTGAACAACTGCCCACTGGCCTCAACACTCTGATGAACCACTTGGTGAGGTCTCGAGATGACATCAGCCGGCTGGAATGTGCAATGAAGATAGAATTAGGCAGGACGGCAGGGCCTTGGGGGGATCTGGCTGTGTGGATACATGAGGGGGGTGGATAGTGGCCAGCTCGTGTGTCAACGAGGAATGAATGAGTCAACAACTTTGTCCAAATACAGTCCTCCACCTGAGACAAACACAGACTGAGTCACTCTAAAGATAATTCCAAATTCTGCATGTCGACTTTGATTGAATTATCGGATAGCTGGATGCAGTAGGGAAATGTGTGTGTGGCTAACTGCTCTATGCAAGTCTCAGGTTTGTTTTTTGTAGTCACAGCTGGATCGAATTAGATTCTGTCTGTCTGTTACTTCAAAGCACATTCAATTCAGAGTGTCCTGATACCTATTTGACTTGACACCCCTGAGACCAATTAGAACATAATTAAATATGTCTGTGAGTCTTTGGTCCTAGTGCTTTGCCTTTACAACTTTCTGAATCAGTTGTCATTGTATTGACTGTTTGATTTTAAACCCAAGCTTTGTGATTCTTTTGTCAAGTCAAATTAAGGTTGCCTGATCTGCACTCTGAAATCAAGAACATGCTTAAATCTTTTCTTTTTTTAAATACAATAATTGGCTCTCCCACAGGCAACAATTATCAGCCATTAGTGGAAAGTGCAAATAATGCATTTACAATTACCCTGTTAGTGTGACACAGAGGGTTGTACAGCCTGTCTGGGCCCTGATGCATTGACTTACTACGCTGCTGATGCTCTGTGAGAGGAGGTTTCTTACCTTACTTATTAAGTTGGATCAGTTTTTTTGTAACTGTTTAATAGTGTTCATATATATGCAGGTGCAAATGAAAGACTGCATGTACATGTTTTCCTGACTTTTCTGTCTTTGCCTTTGTGCAGGCTGGGCAGTGAGCAGTGCAGTGCACCATGGCAGAGCCAGAGCTAGAGCCAATGGCCTCTGGAGCAGGGACACGTCTTGGAGCCCCGGAGACTCTTGGCATCAGTACGTTGGACCCCGGGCACAGACCGCCCCCCATGCCCCCCGGACGACATGTCACCATCAGGGTCCGTATGCTGGATGACACAGAGGAGCTCTTTGATATCTCGGTGAGCTATTAATCCTTTATTGCACAGGCACGTTTTTCTGTGAGATTTTGACTCTTAGTAGCCAAGAAACATTTCCAGTTTTCACAATTGAAGCAGCAGCAGCAGCAGCAGCAGCAGCAGCCTGGTAACAGGTTGGCATGGCAACTGCATGATGTTAAGTTGGTGAATTCATAGATGAAACTGGAGGGATCTTTTTTCTTTCTTTCCACTTTATTGTAGTGGTCTTTTCCATCTGATCTCTGCTTCCACTGAAACTATCTGAATCATGTTCTGCTGCTGTTTGTCCATTAAAATACTGCTTCAATTCCACTGTGACCTCCTGACACAGTGATATCTCCATTTTGGCACACTGGTGAGCTGAGGACGTGAGAGACAAACCCTTGCTGTCTTACACAGTGAATGCAGGCAAAGTAACAATTATAGTTCTTTACGTCTTTCAATGAGCATTGCTGCCATATACATCCCATTCATGATTTCAGGATTTAGAGGATTAAGTTTCTCATCACAGATCTAAATTAAGACAGTCCAGTATTGGCCATTTTCACAGATGCAAAAATGTTGCTAAAATTAGATACTGATTATAAATGACCTATTTTGCTCATAACACTTTAAATCCAGAATAAAGATATGATAAGTTATGCAAGCTGAATTTATGTCCACAAAGCAAGCAATTTGCAGATGTCATTCCAACTTTTGTAATTTTTATTTTACCATATGAAGGATTAGGCTGGTGTTTTCCCAGCAAATGACTAAAACCAAAACTGTTTGGTTGCCTGTTTAGCCAAGTCCTGATGTTGAATAATCCTGTGTACCATAGACTGACCTCCATTGTTGTATAAAAACTACAGAAAACACACAAATAAGTCACAATGTTGAGAAATGTACAATCATCAATCATAATGAACAAAGGTACAGTACTTGATTTTTAGTCATCCTGCTGCCATACATGCTTACTAGTTGTGTATTCATTTACGTCTGAAAATAGTTCCAAACACATGTACTATTCGCTCCTGTTTGAGTACTGCAGTGCCCATGTGTTTTAGGAATTATTGAGCCTTTTTTTTTTTTTCAAAAAATAAAAAGAATGTACATCTTCATTAAGAACTAATGAGCTGAGATCTCCAAGTACTATAGACATAGTAAGGAAAGTCATATCGACAGACACACAAATGCATTCATGGTTTTTGTCTTTTTGTGATTTGACAGTGAAAATAGTCAGTGACACCAGCTTTATCCGTTAAACAGATGAGATAATGAGATATAAACCACACTTTTTCCGCTGCATTCCTCTCAACTTGTGGTGTTTCGGTAAACTGTCCTCAGGCCTTGATTTAATGGCAGAGACGTTTGGGTGGAGTAAGTGAAAAGACTGTTATTCGTCTTAGAATAGACACAGCCATACCCTGTGACCACAAACCGTCTTGCCTGGAACAGAGGAGCGAGATGAGGAGATAGCAGAAAGTGGAAAGTGGTGATGGAGAGAATCAGATAGAGCGGCAGGCACAGAGGAGCTGTTTAATGTGTATGAATGGGGCTCGGCAGTAAAGCTGCTGAGCATTACTGACAGTTAGTAAGTTAGCAGTGCAGGCTGGATGTGTCCTCCTGGCTGTTTCCCAAGGCATATGGGTAAATGTTGTTCTTCATGCGAGCAGTGGAGCTCCCTGTGCATGCCAATCTTTCTAGTGGTATCATGTGTTGTACTTAATACTTAAGGTTCACTAGATTCACAGTGAGATCCCGTTTGATTACCCTCATTTAACATGTGTTATTTTGTGTGTACTTTGAGTTCGACAAGGCATTAAAAGTTGATTTGTTTTACCGCATTCCCACATTTTTTGGGACCAGTCAACTTCACAGTGTTGTTAAGACAGCATGCTTGTGTCATGTACCTCCCTTTGGCTTTTTCTTTTCTCAGTTTAGCAGTCAGTTCACTAACACCAGCATTTAGAAAGTGAATATCATCCAGTCTGTGACTCCTAGATCCAATATCAAGCAGAGCTGCAACAATTACTCAATTACAAATGATGAAAAACAAGAATCAGCAGCTATTTAAATAGTTCAATGATTGTTTTAGTCATTTTTTTAAGTAGAAATGTCAAATATTTACTGGTTGCAGCTATTCAAATATTGAAGCTTTTCTGTGTCATACATGACAGTAAACTGAATTTGTTTGTGTTTTGGACTGGGTTTTTGACATTTGACAAGGAATTTTTCAATACTGTCAAATGCTTGAACAATTAATCAAGAAATGAATCTGCAGATTAAAAGATGATGAAAATAACCCTTTGTTGCAGCTGTACAGGTGAGGAAGGAATTTAATTTAGCATGTTTCAGAGTTCACAATTTGTAAAAACCTGCAGGGAACCTGATACAGCCGCCCTTTGGCAGGCTTCTGAAAAGCTGGCCAATCAGAACAGAGTGGAGTCATAGGGAGTGGGGCCTTAAAGAGACAGGAACTAAAACTGCCTGTTAAGAGAAAGGAGTTGAACTGAGTGGCTGCATAAATGGCCAGTATAATATTAAAAAGGAGGTTTTTGAACTGTGAATCATGCAGAGTTACTCTAATGGGGTCCCAGAATAAAAATATTGAGCTGGACATGAGCACAATAGGTCCCCTTTACGTGTGTGACGCAGGGCTTTTCTTTTCTGGAAGTTATTGTAAAGAAACATTGTGATTGGTTCCATACACACACTGATTCTTGGTACTTTTTTGACTTGAAACATGTCAGATTTATATACAACAGCTTCGTCCTAGTCTTCTTTCCAGCCTGTATCATCTTCTTGTTTCCAACCCGCTGTCTGGTTTCATATAGTTTGATACACATAAAAAGATTACAGAGCAGCATCACTGTGGAAGTACAGTAGCAGGGCCATGATTTTGTTGCTGAGTTAGATATAGCTTTTTTCCCTGCTCTGCTGAAACAAGCCGAAGGTAAGGCCCCTGCTTAGAGGAAAGCCATATTCTATGCTCAATTGAACACACATTATAGCCTCTATCTCAAGTCAGCACTTGAGATAAAAAAAACTCAGTAGACTTAAAGTTTTGCCTCAAGGTCTCCAAGGAGTTCATTTTCTCCAGTCATAAGCTCGCATTCAGGATGGAAAGATCAGTTATCCTCTTTACAAAAAATGATCCAAAACAGGAAAAAAATTAGAATTTCTTCCCATGTTATCCAGTGTCATAATTGTCGTCTGTCTTTTCTATTTAGTGGGTACTTTAAGATGCAAAAGACAGAATGGATATATTTTGCAAGAGAAGTATCCAGTTGCTGAAAACGAGTCCACTTTGAAGGAATCCATAACTCACAAGACTTTGGCTTAGTAAGGATATTTGGAGGCGGGGAGTGAGTTGATGAATTTCAGCAGTAACTTTTGTTTTACCCAGTTTCAACCCAAAATGTTTCTTTTTTTGGGCCCAGCTGAGTCCAGGAATACAAAAAACATACGTCAACTTTGCTTAGATCCTGCTGATATTAATCTCTCCCCCGCAGCAGTAAAGTGAGATAACTGCATGGTCCACAAAACACATTTGTCAAGCAATTATCTAGTCTTTCATGTCATAAGAGGAACATAGAGTATTGTTTAAGAAGTGGTTAATCTCGGATGATGTTGTAGTCAGAGTGGCTTGAGGCAGGAATATTTTATATGTCTCTTTAAAAAAACATAAAACTTCCAACCTCACCCTGTAACTTATACTGAAGGCTTTAGTTCCTGTTCCTCAGATTCAGAGGGTTACGTTTCCACCTCAGCAGACAGAGTATCAGATGGACGAGAAACAAAAAGGGGCCATCTAGCCATCTCCTGGGTCACATACCATGCTGTGGCCTACTTTGCATACTGGCTGTGAACACACTTGTGTCATTGGTGACGATGTTTGGCTGAGCAAACCTGGACAACAGAAAATTGGCACTGACTGAGAAGCATTCTTCAGCTAAAACATCAGTCTTGTTCCACCTTTCCATTATTTGTTTTTTCATGGAGTTACCTTATAATGAATATGGGGGGCTTCTGTCCATTTTGCTCATGCAAGTTCAATAGAGCAGGAAATCCAGACTGTAACCAACAGTCTGTCTTGCAGTCCTTAGGCCAACTGACGCAGTCTGCGCCGATGTTTTGACGTTTATATTTGCTGATGGCTGGTGGAAGCTTTGCAGAAGTTGCCTGTGAGGAGGGTGATTGCAGAATGGATTTAGGAGGTGGGGGATGGGATGATGAAGGCAGAGTGGAGAGTCATGCTCATTCCTGTGAATGAAGGAAGCAGTCAGGCTCCATTAGCCAAACCTTACTGGTAGAATACTAACGAATACAGCTTAAAATGGAATATTCCACTTTCCACTTGTCTCTTTTTTCTCTCCCTCATGTTGCACTACTACTTGTGTTCTTCATCTCTAACTATAATGAGCCACTGAGGACTGCTGTTTTTCCTCTCCATCCATTACTTTGTCCATTACAGTCACGGGACAGTCCGTGCAAAAGAGAGCAGAGAAAAATCCTGAGCTTGTTCATTACAGACCCCTTGCTCTTGGCATTTTTATTTGCTTTCCATGTGAGATTTGTAGAGATTTACACAGCACAGTCTCATAAGACATACATTTTGCTTCCTTAATTACCGATAAAGTCAACAGCTAATTAATAGACCCGCAACAGTTTACACATTCACTGAAAAGCTACAAGACATCTTGTTGTACATTATCAGCAGCAGAACATAGAGCAAAATGTTCTCAGTGGGTTTTTTTTAGCACAGCACGTAGTAGGTGGGGAGAATCAGAGCAGTATTGTGGGGGGTCTTGATGCTCTCAGCAGCAGCTTTTGATCAGGGAGTTGAGATTACAAATCAGCGGATAAAGATGAACATGTTTTTGGATGCCACTCTTCGTTGTGTTTGCACTTACTTGACATTGCCCTACCATAATCCGTAATTCTAACAAATTATACTCTGATCTGGCTACAGGTACTAGAAAACACTGAAACTAACTCTCTCCCCACACTCACATGCAGTTTATCGAGTCACAATGATATTAGCTACAGAGTTCATGTGACAGGGTGTAATTCATCTCTTACTGAGAATCAAACAGTGCTGTCCGTGAACTCAATGCATAATTCCCAAGATCCATAGTCTATCACTACCATTTCCAACATTTGTCACAGCAAAGTAGATCCAGAAGTAGGGTTAGATTTGAGATGAAGTTACTACAAATGCCACTGGCTGGGTTTTCTATTTTGGGCCATAGAAGAGGCATCAGATGCTTCGGTTTTCCCTCCGTTCCCATAACTAAAGCATGTTTACAGCCAAATACTGAACAGAGAAACCAGGGCAGCAGGGACCACCCAGGCTAAAAGGGGGCCATGCTACAAAAGGAAGGACCTGCAAGCTTTAGAGCATGACTCTCACACCAGTCCAGAGGGGTCACCATCATCCCAACACTGGCCACTCTTACCCCCATATGCTGTCACCCATTCATTGTGATGGGAAGCAATTAGAGCAGCTTCAGTGTGCCTTGTTGTCAGCTGAATGGCAATGAGGTCCTGACTTAGACTCCTGACTAGAGAAAATAATCTGCACATTATTCAATAATGAAAATAACCATTAGCTTAAACACCGACTGGCAGCTTTACAGTCAACTTACAGTAGGTATGCAATCCAAGCTCTCATGAATGTTTAGAAGTAGAATTTCATCTTTGCAACATTTCCTCTGCATAGTGAGACATGTCGGTGTAATTGAAATTCAAGCCGCATATTATTTGTGCATGTTACAGACCCCCAAAGGTTCTCAATATCTCATGTTTCACGTTGTATATTTTCAAGTATGACATGTCGACTGTTAAGGAAGGCAGAGCTCAGAGGGAGGGGGACAGTCTAGTCTGGAAGCAGTGTGCTAAATCCTGTTAAACTCAGAGCTGTGGTGGGGACACGGTCTGCTTCCCTAGCTTCACAGCGCTTGAGGGGGAGAACTGACAGAGGTAGTGGTTGAATGATTCGGACTCAAAGGACGATTTGGCACTAGTATTTCTTGATGAGTTTTCATTGGCCAAATATGAGTACACAAGGGATTTTATTGGCTGTTGCAGTATTTGGGAGAATTGGGCAGCACTTAAGCAGCCCAAAGCCAATAATCCAGCCACCTTTTACACCATGTCAGTGAGTTTTCTAAACCCATTACTGTCACTCCCCCTTTTCTCTAATATGAGTCATGCACGAGTAACAGTAAGATCTATTTAGATTAACTGTGCTGTGACTGTTGCATACCTCTAATGTAGACGGTCAGTTTTAGGTGCGTATAGTGTGACCGTTGTGGAGGCTGAATTTTAAAGGCTAATTTTACGGCGCTGTGGGATTAAACGGGTAGCGAGATGCATGAAGATGGTGACCATGGCAATCTCCCTCTCCCCCCCGTAGAGTAAGCTTGAAAGTTTTGAACAAAAGGATTGTTAGAGACAGTATACAGACAAATAGCGCCTCTGATTTTTATCTCCCGTGTCACTTGAGAAAGTGTTTGGAGCCTGGCTGGGGAGACAATCAGAGAGAGGCCTTGATACAGCTGGGAGGTTGGGAATTACTGGCATTCAGGCATCTGATGTTCGCCATTGCTGTCTGTTCTGCTAATACATTATGTTTGTTCACGTTAGGGAGTCTTAAAATAGATTCTTTCTTCTGCTCTTAAAGACATCTGCCCCAAAAGTATTCTCCCAACCTGTTTTAATATATTGTAATTCTTTCTTAGAAAACATGCAGATACTTAATGGAATTTGTCATTTACCATCCCATCCCTGCTAGAAAGCATATTCTTGGCACAACTGCAACAACCTTTGAGCTTTATACCCCGTCTGAGGAGGCAGTTTAGATTCTAGGATGACGCGCTCTATGTAAACATACATCGCTATGAATTCAGTCTCTATACGAGTTCATCTTTGAAAGGCCACATGGAATCGCGCAGGTCGACGTGTGAGTTGCCATGGCTACACATAGAGGTGGATGAGGAGCATCTGAGCTGGTTGCCGCGCTGCAGACTTCTGTCTTCCACTGATATCTGCCGGGGAGGAGGGGAGGGTGGACGACTGGGGGGAGGGAAGGCGGCGTCTTCATGCAGAGCATTAATGTGAGTGTAGCGCGCTAGCATGGGGATACGCTGCTGCACACCAATTATGACTAACATATTCAGGAGACACATCCCACCTCACTGAGTGCTGTGATTATGTGTGTGAGTTGCTTTTTTGTATTCAAATCCCTTTATTGAAAAAATGACTGACAATAAGTTTTGAAGGATTATTAGCTGTTCTTGGTTTCACTGCTGATTGACCCAGTTTCCCTGAAAGATGGCATTGTGTTTGGGATAGCAAGGATTTTTTTTTTTTTGGGGGGGGGAGGGGGGTGGTCATGTGCTCTGTGTCACCATAAAAACATTAATGGAAAATTAGTTTGCTTATGTTGAGCTAATGTTGAGTCCTTTTTTTTGGACTTTCCACTGGTGGAAGGTAATGTGAACACGGCATTCAAGTCATCATCCTTGCACTGACTGTCTGTTGTCAGCCAGAAATATTCTCATACTTTCCTCACATGAACTGTGAACCCTTGGTTGCCTTTCTCTCATGGCATGAAATTGAAATCCCGCAGTGGGATGCAAGGGGTGGCGGTGTAGGGGGTGGTTGTTTTTCCATGTACAGCCATCTTCCTCCCTCACATCCTGAAATGTAATTGGGTTGTGGAGGATAAGAGCCACAGGAGATGAACAACAGTGGGAATCATGTGGTGGCTGATGGCTGAGAATACTAACATGCTAGATAATAAGGGACACCACATTTTTGATTTGAGTCGTAAACATGAACGCCATTTTCATCAGATCACTTTATTGAATCATCTGCATCAGTGGTTCCAAATCAGGGCTAGTTGTATGGAAGCGGGTAACTCTGGAGTGATTAGGGGGGTAATTGGAAAGATTATGCAGTAGCTCAGCTAATTAAAGAAAACAATGAAAATGAACAATGAACATTTGTGTTTTGAAGGAAAATCACAAGAGTAGAATTGTGTTGATTCTGATATTTAGATATTAGTTATTTATTTGTAAATGTATTGTCACAATAACTGCTAACCTTCCATCTTTTGGATTTTGGTCTATTTTCTGACATTTTATAGAGAAGACAAATAATCAGTTAATGAAGAAAATAATTGGTATATTAATCAATAATGAAAATAATTGTAAATTACAGCTCAACAAATTAGTTAGAAACTTTGCTAAAGCAAAAAATCAAAATGGAAAGCTAAAAGTGATCAATAAATCGTTGAGGCATCAAACCTCTGCCACTCCAGGTGGTAGAGGTATAAATGCCAGCTTGATCAAATCTACTAAAACAGTAAAATGTGACCAACACTCCACAAAGGCGCTCTTATTTGTCAAGGGGATACAACGAAGGGGTAGTTGAGTACATCTGACAAGGCTTTTGGCCGGTGGCAAACAAAAAAAGGTTGTAAACTACTGGTGTACATCCGTATTTGCGGTAATGTGGAAACACTGGATTAACTGTGTGAAATAATGGTCGTCTGTCAACAGCCTGGGTTTTCCCAGATTGTAAGAAGACTGGAACATACTGATGTAAACCCATGAATGAAACACAGGCTGTTACATGGCCTGTGTCTTCTGGTTGTATTGATGAAAATAGAAATGTATCGGCCCATCAGACAAGTGTTAGATGGATGAGAGAAAAACACAACTGAAATCCCTCCTGTGTAGCTACTGGGACATTCCTAACAGCATGCTGAAATTAGATGTCCACCATGCATCTGTAACAAAATGGTGTGATTCCCTCTCAGAGATATCTGTCATATTTTTCCTGTGAGAGATTCTGCAACTGGGTGAAAACCGCTTTTTTGGAGGCCCCGGGGGTTTTCTATTGCAGGAATGTGAAGCAACTGACTATTGTTTGAATAGTAAATACTTCCATTATATGTCACCTCTCAATTTCCATAAAGACTCATCACAAGCAAACTGCTATAAACACAGCTATTGTTGTTCACTTCATTGCGTGACAATCCTGCCTAGAAACCTCATTTACTTTGCATCATTCATGCCATTCAGTGGAAGGACAGACTGAAAGAATACAGAGCTACTGATGAAAGCTGTCAGGTTACATATGACGAACATTATGCTGCATTGCTTTCTATACTGTGCACAGGTGCTTTGGGAAAAGCGATGCCTGTATAATAAGTCTTTCTTGTTCCTATGGTAACCGAGATGGATGTCTCTTTGTGCAAGATCCTCATGTTTGTTTGGTTCAGACGGCTGTGAAGCAACTCTATCTGCCCGTGTGACCATTTGCCTGTGTCAATGCACAAAGAAAGGACGAGACGTAATGCAAATGTTAACCTGTGCTCTCTTTGCAGGGTTTTGTGACAGATGCATGAAGGTGGATCCTCTGACTTTTCATGCCCATGCACATGCATTATTCCATTGAACGTTGCCCTTTGATGACAGCTTTCTGATCTTGAACTTGAACTTTTGAGCTGTATCCCACTGACTGAGCAGGATCAGGGTTGGTAGACATAATACATACATACATGATGGGTGTGGCTATGGTGCTGGTTCTAGCTATCTACCCATTCTCTGTGATGTCCCCTCTGGTCTCAAATAAAGAGCGAAACCCTCATGGGAACCAGTATGTCTCAGCTGCACAGCAGCTTCACAGCTTCACTACCCCTCTTCAATGAATTATGAATTTCTTATTGAGATCCAGCAGCACCTAATTAATATGCTAGAACCGACTAGCAGTGTGATATCTTGGGATTATTCTTATCCTCTAGTGCCTTCTTTCATCCTGTGTGCTCTGGCTTCACCTTCACTGCTCTCATCTCCTGAAATGTCCTCATCATTTAGAAAATGATCAGGCTGTGCTGCTTCTGCTGTTGCACATATGCTGCTCTCTTTTTTGCGTGTTATTTCCTGCCACGCTTCATCTGTAATTAAAACAGAAACTGCCGCATTTCTGGCTACGTTTCCGGTCAGTGCTGTAGCTTTTTCCTCCAGTGGAGGCACTCCCTTGACGCTTGACATGTTGCGTATCAGAACTCCTTTTTTACCTGCGCAGCTGAGTCTGCCTCCCACTGCTGCCTAGCCATAATTGAATTTGGGCTCTCTTGGGCAGATAGAGGAGATGTGTGGGAGGGAGAGTGAGGATGATTGAAGCAAGGAATGAAGGAGGGACAGCAGAGTGTGTGCGTGTGTGAGAGAGAAAGAGAGAGTGAAATCTCAAACCAGTTGCCCCAGCTGCACATATGCCTATGAGGGGCCGTTTAGGAAATAATTCATAGTTGCTCTCACATGTTACATCATACTCTCTTACAAACACTAGTATAGTCACGCACACATACTATCATACTCTCTCACATACACTACTATAGTCACACACACTTACTACTATAGTTACACACACACACACTTACTATCATACTCTCTCACATATACTACTATAGTCACACACACGTACTATCATACTCTCTCACATATACTACTATAGTCACACACACTTACTATCATACTCTCTCACATATACTACTATAGTCACACACACTTACTATCATACTCTCTCACATATACTACTATAGTCACACACACTTACTATCATACTCTCTCACATACACTACTATAGTCACACACACTTACTATCATACTCTCTCACATATACTACTATAGTCACACACACTTACTATCATACTCTCTCACATACACTACTATAGTCACACACACTTACTATCATACTCTCTCACATACACTACTATAGTCACACACACTTACTATCATACTCTCTCACATACACTACTATAGTCACACACACTTACTATCATACTCTCTCACATATACTACTATAGTCACACACACTTACTATCATACTCTCTCACATACACTACTATAGTCACACACACTTACTATCATACTCTCTCACATATACTACTATAGTCACACACACTTACTATCATACTCTCTCACATACACTACTATAGTCACACACACATACTATCATACTCTCTTACACGCTATTATGGATGGAACAACATGATAGTGAATGTATGAGCGAATAATATGCGATGTGTGCGAGTATAGTAGTATGTGTGAGAGAGTTTGATTGAAAAGGAAGTCAACTTGAATTCCCAGTTTCTGATTGGCTCATCGCGGATGTAGGTACCGGATGTCCTACTTTCCAGCGGGATCTCAAGGACAATGTCCCGCCTCCTCTAAGATGATGAATTTGCATGGATGCTAACATCTGAAAATGGTCGACCGGGGCCGTGTCAATGAGGCAATTGGACTTTTAAATAACATTTGAACTGGTTCCAATGTGATAACCACAATGTCGGAAATTTCGAACCGTAATCAACAGCCCTCACGTAGCGCGGTCGATGAGGAAATGCGGCGGGCCTTCAGACCTGGAGCATCAGGTGTATCAGGGCAGAGCGGATCCTCTCAAGCTAACCTTAATGCAGGGTTTCCCACAGAAAATGTGTTAGTTAAGGTGGTGGAGAGCAGTGAGACCGGGGGGGGGGGGGGGTTTATACATTTTTTGTTTTTGTTGACATTGTCAAAAATGTGATAATTCCACTTAGTTTATTACTGAGGTCGTACTAAGAGGTGGTGGTGTACTTGGGTGCATTATATTGAAAGGTGTTCCTAATATTTTTCCCTCCTCATGTATGTCGATGGAATGGACAAAATATTAAGAACACCATTCAATATAATGCATCCTAATACACCACAATCACTCAATAATGGACATAAAGCAGAATTTTCACCTTCTTGTTAAAAAATGTAGTATAAGCTTCATAAATGTAGAATTTATAGCAGAGCTGTATTGGATTAAATTAGATTGCACAGGTTAGGCCAGTGAGTATCTTATATAGTTAACTTATTCTCTGAACTATATTTTATAGTAATTACAATTTATATAGTATTATACAGTTAAGTAGTGATATTCAGCTTCAGTAGCATCACGTTTTTGTTGAATCTGCCTCACTCTCTCTCTTCAGGACTGCTGAATGAGAAAGCCTGAAACGTGTTGCTATAGTAACGTCACAGTTACCTGTCTGAGGATTAACGTTGTTAATGATGACATCACATGGCGCTGTTTTCATTAGTTTTTCTGAGCAGGTTCTGCCTCAGATGATGTAGATTTATGTTTTAACCAGCGGTCTGTGTTTGTTTCCTTAAACTTAATATCAGTGTTAGCGTGTCTGTGTTATGCTAGCGGGAGGTACAGCGAGAGCTACAGGTGTGTTCAGGGTCGAAGTCAGACAGTCGGACATAGCGGTTCCGGCCAGTCGTCCTGCAGTAAACACCGCTGCAGACGTTGGTTGAACATTAATATACATCGCTGTAAATGTGTGCGGGAATATAAGTGTTGGATTTGCGGGAATCTATTAAATTGTGCGCAATACCTGCAATCCCGCGCTGAAATTCAGGCCCTGATCATATATATATATTTATTTTTGTTTTTTATTTTTTATTTTTTTAAGACGTTAGTTAAGGCGGCAGGCGTGTGTTGCTAAGGCGGCCACCTTAACTGTAAAGTGCTGTGGGAAACCCTGTTAATGGCAACAAAAAAAATTGTCTCATTGACACGGTCCCGGTCGACCATTTTCAGATGTTAGCATCCATGCAAATTCATCATCTTAGAGGAGGCGGGACATTGTCCTTGAGATCCCGCTGGAAAGTAGGACATCCGGTACCTACATCCGCGATGAGCCAATCAGAAACTGGGAATTCAAGTTGACTTCCTTTTCAATCAAACTCTCTCACACATACTACTATACTCGCACACATCGCATATTATTCGCTCATACATTCACTATCATGTTGTTCCATCCATAATAGCGTGTAAGAGAGTATGATAGTATGTGTGTGTGACTATAGTAGTGTATGTGAGAGAGTATGATAGTAAGTGTGTGTGACTATAGTAGTGTATGTGAGAGAGTATGATAGTAAGTGTGTGTGACTATAGTAGTATATGTGAGAGAGTATGATAGTAAGTGTGTGTGACTATAGTAGTATATGTGAGAGAGTATGATAGTAAGTGTGTGTGTGTGTAACTATAGTAGTAAGTGTGTGTGACTATAGTAGTGTATGTGAGAGAGTATGATAGTAAGTGTGTGTGACTATAGTAGTGTATGTGAGAGAGTATGATAGTAAGTGTGTGTGACTATAGTAGTGTATGTGAGAGAGTATGATAGTAAGTGTGTGTGACTATAGATTGTATGTGAGAGAGTATGATAGTAAGTGTGTGTAACTATAGTAGTGTATGTGAGAGAGTAGGATAGTAAGTGTGTGTGTGTGTAACTATAGTAGTAAGTGTGTGTGACTATAGTAGTGTATGTGAGAGAGTATGATAGTATGTGTGCGTGACTATACTAGTGTTTGTAAGAGAGTATGATGTAACATGTGAGAGCAACTATGAATTATTTCCTAAACGGCCCCTCATATATGCCTCCTGGATAGGTATTGACCTGACAACACTACCTCCCTCCACATTATTAAAGTGGGAACTGTTACATAAACTACCAGGGAGAATACCAAACCAAAAGATTAATATGTCCAGGGGCAACAGCACAGCCAAGCCTCATATAGCTTTGCTCAGGTTCTCTCTGTAAACTTATGGCATGTTTGGGCTCCTTTTAAGCTTTAGACCAGGCATCCTAACTGTTGAGTTTTTATCTGGCTGTTTCTATTGAAAAGTGATGCACGGAAGTCCAGTTCTAAAGGAGTCAAAGCTCTGTCAATAGAGGCCAGTGTGGGAATGACCCTTAATAGATATCAAAAGATTTGTCCCAGGGGACGTCTGCTTTCATACAACCAGTGGGGGGTTGGTCCTTTCTGGTCATTTCAGTTCTTTAGAGTCTCTCAGCGGCAGAAAATGACTGCTTCAGAGTATTTGTCATTGTCAGGGTTTGCAGCATAGCTAGCTGTTGTCAAAGTCACAGCGTGTTTTGTGTCCTTGTTAGCCAAAGAGGGTCAGCCACGTTAAGTGCTGACACACCCTGCCTTCAGTGCAAACTCTGGAGCTCACCTTACAGTTCGAGATAGTTATATTTCATTTTAAAGCACAATGGGATCATGGCATTATACTGTGCCAAGGCTGGATTTCTTGTGGGTATAATTATCTCTGCAAATATGAACATTCTGTAGATATTGTCTCAATTTTGGAGTAGCGGAATTAAGCATTGATAGTCTAATCATCTTGTTTTTAAGTTTCTGTTGGAGACACTAGTCTGTGGTCTTAATGTGATTCACTCTCCTTATTTAATTTAAAGCCATTACAGTGTAATGTTGTCTGGGTGCTCATTCACATATGCTTAGTTGACCTCCTTTCTACATAGAGGCAGCATGGAAGCGTTTAGCCTAATACAGAAATATTTGGTTAGTTAACTTACACGTGAATGACTGTGATGTAAGTGAAGTGATAACACTGCACAATCTGATGCGAACCATGTGCTTTGAGTTTTTCAAAGTGTTGCTGCTGAGTAACTAATAGTAGTGAGTTTCTTAAAATTGCATTAGCTAAGACAGAGAAGAGAGACAGCACACAATAATAACAACCAAGAGCAGAGACAAATATTTTTAATCTATTAAATTTGACCAACACAACACAAGGGTTAAATGTGAAGGCACTGTATCCATGTCAGGGTCCAGGAAAAGTAATTCTACAGAGGAGATTGTTAGTCGGCCTGCCCTTAACACATTTTTATGGTGACAGCGAATGATTATTTTTATTATCATATAATCTGTTGATAGTTGTTTGTCCAATAAATGTCAGAAAATGTTAAAAATCCCAATCAGTTTTTCTCAAAGCCAAGGGGGACATCCTTGAATGTCCCCCTTGCGGAACAATCCACAGCTCAAAGACATTCAGCGTACTGTAAAGATGACTAAATAAACCAGAAAACATTCACATTTGATAAGCCGGAATCAGAGGACTTGGACTTGGATTTATTTTCTTAAAAAATGACTCCAAACAATTAATTTATCAAAATAGATGGAAATTAATTAAATAATTGGCAGCTCATCCATTAATTGACAAATGGTTGCAGCTCTAAACATTTTTCATCCAATCTTGTGAACTGCACCTCTAGAGCCGGGTAACCATGCTGCACTATACAGTAGGTTACCATGGAGATCTTTCCAGTAAAATAGTGAGCAGGCATTGTGAGACTGCAAGCCTGGGTTGGACCCAGTGTTGGTTTGCTAACTTTTCTTGATAAGACAAACCCCAGGTCTGCATTTGAACCTGAAAAGCACTTGAATGTGCACACTGCTGGTACTTTAAACCTCTTACATGCAGAAACAGTCATGTTCATTTCTCATCTATTGTTTATGTCTGGTTAAATTAGTCAGAGTGGATTGTTTCAGTTGCTGAGAGCCCTTAAACCTCAGTCCTCTGAAGCATGAGTCCAGTGCGCTCATTTCCTGATCCAGATTTATGTAGGAATCACGTCCTTGCTACTTGGCTTAAGTCACACTGACCTCACAGGAGGTAGAAATGGTTTTGGGTGTGCTTGAGAAGCCTTGAACAGGGTGTGGTGTTTGTATCGTATATATTTTAGCCCCCAAAAACCATGATTATGGTCACAGTAATTACAAGATTATCACATGGAGAAATAGAGCTAAAAGCTCTGCCACTAAATGCGGAGTCATATAATGATTAAAATGGCAACATTTATGTGGAGATAATTACTTATCTTAACCACATGCTTGCTTCCTGCTCTTGATGATTCCACCATATATATATATATATATATATATATATATATATATATATATATATATATATATATATATATATATATATATATATATATATATATATATATATATATATATATATATATATATATATATATATATATATATATATATATATATATATATATATATATATATATGTATTTCCTCAGAGATTAGCCATCACATTTTTCTTTATGTTGCCATGGTTACTGGAGGAATTGGTATTCTGTAGTCACAGAGGCCTAAATTCCGTCTGGACCCAGTGGCCTGCAGACATGGAGCAACAGCTGCCTTCATTGAGGCTGAGCCTGCTCCCGCATTTGTTTGCCGCCTTGTGTCTGTGACGGAGTCCACCGGCAACCATAAATGTGAGATTTCGGGAAACGGGTGCTTATTTTCTTGCTGCAGGGTGTACTTGCAGAGTGCTGAAGGTTTAAACTGTGCTGCATTTAAATGTGATGCATAATGTTGCACTGAATGTTAAGTGTCAAATTGACTTGGCTTCTGCAACAAACTGTCCAGATTAGTGCAAAAATGTTTCTGAACTCTGTTTCTCAAAGCAGGTGTCCTACTGTACCACCAAGCTTAGTGCTTTACCTGAGCGCCTCTATTCAGTTGCACACATGCACTGACACCTCTTCCATCTCAGACTGTAGTCAACTCAAATAGAGAAAACACAACGGTGGCAAGTAGTAAAATCATTTTTATGAAATTATGACATTTTACACAGACATTCATGGCTCCTGGATGAATGCCACTGATTTTGGTTAGAGCCTGACCATCAGCCAATATTGGCCTATCGCAGATATATTGTTATCGGTGTATATGTTGCCCGATATGTGCCAAATTAAATACTTTTAGTATAGTATAGTATAGTATAGTATAGTATAGTATATAAAGTTATATAGGCAGTTTTTTAATATATATTTGATTCGTTCTTAATTCAAGTTTTATATGTAAATACGTTTTTTTAATGTGCTATTTTATCTATTATTAAATTTCCACTAAAGTTTACTGTTTCAGTGCAATGATGTTTATTACAATAAAGTTTATTGTTAAAGTGTAAAATATGATGCCTCCATTACGCATCTTTATCAGAAGTGTTGATAACCACTTTTAGAATTTATTTTGGTGATACCAACTTTTCCTGTAGCGTTGCCAGAAGTTGGAAGTGGAGGATGGGCCTTTAATAGTCAGACACCACTGATTGGAGCCAAGTATTGGTCACTGCAGTCTCAAAAACATCCCAAATATACAAATCTGTCTTGATTCAAGAATCAATAAGGTGGCTGTGTGTGTGTCTCATTAGTTCTTATGCTGTCTCATCCAGTGTGTGCCCAGAAGACACTAAGACACTAGTTTCTACAGTCTAATGAACTCATACTTAAAATTCAGTGGGCATCTTACGTACACATCATGAGCGGTTGTTTCAAACGGAGAGTACTTTCTTGGCTGTTGACCTTAATCCTCGTCGACAGGAAGTGCAGCCTCAGTCTGAAGCTCTTGTCTCTACATCTGCTTGCCCTAAGGTCAACTATATTCTGACAGGGAAATCCCAGCACACTCCTTCACACTGGCCAAATGATAAATAGAGGCTCAAGGTAAATACATTTAAGTGTTGAAATATGATGTCTGATTTATTGATTTTTGGCGTCCAAGGATCCCTGGAGTGTTTTTGCAGCTACTAATTATTAGGTTAGCCTCTGCTTGGTCAGTTTGTTGCTGCAGGTTGGAGGTATGGAGGAAACAGCTCACAGACTGTCTGGACAGACCTGTTTCTAAAGATTGTCACTATATATCAGAAGTGGGATGGAATTCAGCCATGTTTGATAAAGCTTGCGTTGTTGAGTCACAACAGCCATTATCACGACAGTAACTTACTCTACATCACAGGGCAGAGGCCCTCTGGATTTGCTTCGCAGAGAGCTAAGTAGTTTAAGGCTAATCTCAAGGAGGCCAATTGATTGGCCTCACCAGTAAAGCAGCATGCGCAGCTGTCATTATTTATTACTGGTGGAGATTATGGGAAGGAAAATGCAGCGGGACAGTACCAACACATTCCTCAAGAGACTTTCCTGCTTTAACCCTGGAAAAAAATCTCTTTAATGCCACCCAGACTCCCTTGTCTCATCTTCTTCACAGTTTGTCCCACTCAAAAAAGCTGTGGTGGTCTGGAGTGAGGTGGCGAGGCAGAAAGCTGCTCTCCCAGCCTTTGATTCAGGCTGTGTTGATGCCACACTTTGTCTCCAGACAGTAGCTGTGCTCCCACAGTGCTAAATCATGAGTGATGCTGTCAGTCAGTAAAAGGCTTTTCTGTGGCACAGTGGCAGCTGAAAACCGACACTGTGCATTTGTCTTCATCTTACACATCAAGTGCCCTGTGAAATGTCAGTTACTGTATTGAACCTAACTCAGACTGTGATTAATCAAGTAAATGGAAGGAATAATTCTTCGGTAATTAAAGTTATCATTAGTTTCAGCACTGATTAGGAGTGGGTGAATTCAATTATCTCTCACGGACTGTAGCCTTTAGAGTCAAAATAATTAGTTGATTAATCCATTGGTCAATGGACAGCAACTTAATTGGCAACTATTTTGATGATTAATTGTTTCAGTCAGTTTTTTTTGTCTCAGTATCATCATATAACCCAAATCTGCTTGAACCCGATGTTGAATCACAGAATCCTTACTTTTGGATGTCTCTATCTTGTCTCAATTGTTTAGTTTGTTACTGTGTCTTTGCATTTGTATACAGTTCAAGCCAAAAGTTTGGACACACGGTCCAGTTCACGTGAATGAGGAAGTGTGTCCAAACTTTTGATTGGTGAGTGTGTTAGGGTTATTGTTGTCTTTGGCTGTGAATTTGCCCGGATCTGCAGTACATATTAATTATACTCCTGCTATTGCCTGTGTGCCATATTTTGATAACATCCCATATTACTACTTTGTCCTGATCTCTTAACATCACAGTGATTATGTATATCAGTGTGTATGTTCCAATATTAGCAATCTGCTGCTTACAGGCAGGGTGGCGCATTTACTTATACTTAATTAACATACCTTGGATATTAATTTTTCCACAAAGTGTCCCATCTGTTTTGTATTTGATGAATTTGTCAGGGTTTGAGGCTTGGCCAACCTCTCATCTGTCTCAGCCAATGCCCAGATTACTGATTCAACAGCTGTTGGTCTGGTGGTCTTATCTCCTTTTTTAATTTGAGATTTCTGATGTTGTCTTACAGTCCCAACACTGTCCATACTTACAAGGATTGTACATTAGCAAACTAAATATTGAAACAGCAGGTTTTGAAACATGTTCCCACTCAAAAATAGCCATGTAGATTTCTGCTTACAGTTCCACAACTCATCTAAAATTTAGATCTAAAAAGAAACAGCACACTCAGTCGAGAAGTAAATGATCCTGGTGTGTACTGGCTGTGTTTACTGGGAATAGGTGCATAAAACTGGAAGGCAGCCCTGCTTGGTTTGTGCTTTGGCTTGGTGGACTGTGATAGACTGTGAATTGGAAATGCGACTTTTCAGGTTTGTAGTCCTGCCAGCTTGTTTTTCACAGGACCGGTGTAGACTGAGTGCCATTATGGACGCATTACTGTTATTCCTCTTTCACTCAGATTTTCCTCCAGGTCCTCTTTGAGAGTTGGGCTTTTGATTTCTCAGATTTACCTCATGATGCATTTGTACACACATTAAACTTCTGCCTGCTACACTGCCATACTTAATGTTGCCTTAAACTGTGTAGTCCACTTGATATTTAGCTCTCTGATGTATTCTGTCATGATGCCATCTGACCTGAAGGTCAAGCAAGGCATGTTTTGAGCCAAATGGCTGTTAAGTCATTAACAATTACCTCTTTAACATGTTTTTTGTGTTCAGATAATATATGAAAGGCTCATCTCCTTTGTGGCCTGACCTTGTGGGAGTTGTCTTTCACAGTAAGACTTAATTAATCTCTTAATTAACCTATTGATTGCCTTCACTTTCACAGTTACAGTGCTTTACAGTATACATGGCTGCAGGAGGGAATTCACTGTTTCGTAATTGGGCAGGTGGTGGGAGTTACACATGCAGATATTAGTTTTCCCTTAGTTTATTTGCTGCAAATGTCAAAATGAAATATAGTAATTTTTGAAAATGGTTACATGCAGATCATCAGGTACTCAATTGATGAAATAAAAAAAAGAAAATAGAAGAAAATACTTAATATTAACATTCAAGTGGTTGTTTGGAAGAGTGGGATTCATTTCATTCTTGAATATCTCCTATGGTCATATGGTAATAGGAGTTTAACATGCATTATTCAGTTCCTCAGTCTGCCTTTATCTAACTAAACTAAACTTGGATTCTCTGCCTAAATGTGAAGTGATGCATCCTCCCCCTGAGTGACAGTAATCCCCCGCTCTGGAAGGGTCTAGTTGTGGAGCCTAATCTCAGCATGGGTCCAAAATTTGAAGGCTTCTGAAAGGGTTTCAGGCAGATGAGGGGAAAAAAGAGGCCAATCTTTTTGGTAATTCCAGCTGCCTTAAAACCCCCTCTTGCCCTCTGCTTATTTTAATGATTCTCCAAGTTCAACTCAGGCATGAAAGAATTTTGTGATGTTTTGCATCAGTGTATGTTTAACATAATAGCGTGACTTGGTGTTTGCGGGCATGCTGACATGTTTGTTTGCATCTCTGCTGCTGCTGCTGCTTCTTTACTATCCCCACTAACAATGCAAACCCACAACTCTTAGATGTATCCTCTGATTTATGATGCTCTGACTAACAGGGGGAGGTCCCTGTTCAGAGCTCTGCACCATTATTCACCAGCACAACGGTTACTACAGGACACTTAATTATTCTTTATGCAAAAGAAACATGTATCTAGCAGCAGCAGACTCCTAGGAGTGCAGGCAAGCAAAGTGGGGGGAAAAATGTGTCTGAGAAGGGAGGAGGAGGTGGCTGCAGTGGCTGTTGAGGGTGTCTACCTCTATCTAAGCCTCAACCCCTATTGAATCCTGGGGACATTATTTTCATGGTTGTCCTTTCGGGGCCTGGAGGCTGTACTGCTGTGACAGAATGAGTCTGACAGCTGTGGCAGCCCACTTTTCCATTCATTTTAGTTTTTTACAGTTTAGGATTTAAAAAAAAAAACAAAGGAGTAAAGAGCAGGAGGAGTCTTGATACTTAATTATTTAATCACTTATTAAATATCCTAAAACCATAACTCACCTTTTTCACTGGCTCTGTGTTTTTTTTTCCTCTAAGTATAATGACAGTAAAGCTGTCCTAATTATGAGCACACGCTACTACAAACATATGCGTGGTCACACATCCGTATGTGCTGTGAGAGCGTGCAGGTAATTTGACAGGATTATCAGTGGGTTTGCCTCCCTCCACCGTTCTCTGTTTGTCAGCTTCCCACTGTAGTCGAGTCACCCTGGGAACCTCTGCGGCACATGACCTGAATCTCAATGAGGTTTAGCTGCCACTGACCTCTCTGTCCTACCCTTCCCTTACAGTGTATATACCTGCTCATACACACACACACATACACACCCTCTTACACTTGCACATGCCACAACACATGCAAAGATGCCTACATGTTCTGTAAGGTATTTTAAATAGCTGTGCTTTTGCTTGATTACAACACAACCCAGGCGGTCATATATGTTTTTTTAATAACAACATCAGGAGGATACAGTGTGGGAATGTATCTGCCTGCTACTGTACTGCAAGCAGTTCTGTAATCTTAGCCCAGCAGAAGAGCCTGAAGAGGTTAAGTGTCCAAAATCATTCCTTTAGTTTGCCTCTGCTACTGCAATGCAGAAGTTTTCACCAGTGCAAACTGCATCTCCTCTAGTCAGCTTTTAGCTTCTAAAAGTCAATCCGAGAATGTGTTTGGTATCACTTCATAAATCAACACTTCAATATTTTGCTAAGCCTATTTGCTGTCTTATCAGAAAAGCACTGCAGAAAGTGGGATCTCCAAAAGTGACCTTTTCGCACTTCTCCATTTGCTTATTCCCTTCTTTAAATCACACAGTCTCTTTCATCTTTGACCACGATCAGCTTCCTGTGATGTGGCTGAATATCACCACTGAAAACCTCCCACTGTGAGATGACTGCTCCATTATCTGTCAAGGTATAACAGAACCTGCGGGGCCGCCGGACCCAAGATAGATGAAAACACAAAATTACAATCAAGCTGTTAAACCCTTAAATCCCTGCTGATATCCAGTCCAACAGGGGTTGTGCCATTGGCCCGAAGGCCATCATTAACTCCTTCAGTGGGCTACTACAAAGACCCAGCCAGGCACGATTCCCTTTGTTCTGCTTGCCTATCTGGAGCCTAAAGGCATTGGCAGTCTGTTTACCATCCATGCCACCCACCCCCCACACACACAGCAGAGATTTGGTAAACACTGCCTGGCTTGGCTCATTGTGGGTGAAGTGGACCATACCAACAATTCCTGGAGGGGAACACAAACCTACTTTACACCTGACCTTTATATTTTTTGCTGACAGGAGCTAACTAACAATACATGGAGGTTGAGGGGGGCGGGGGTTATTTGGTCTACCCTGAAGTGGAAACATCGCTGTCATCTTTATTTAGCCTTCTGTTATCAGCCAGAGCATGTGGAGGACAGTGTAGTGATGCGAACATGCTAGGGCTCGTACACATGTAAACAGTTGTAGCATCATGAGCCTATGGTGAAACCTAATGAGCCCAGACAGACCGTTCTTGGATGTCTGACCTGGAACTGAGAACGCTGAATCAGGATGCATCGTCTCACTCTGGATTTGGCCGCTCCTTTGCAAACTACATTTTCTTGGCATTGTGGATGATGAAAGAAATGTCAGCTGCTGAGCGTGGCGTTTCCTTGAGACTGTAACCTTTCTGCTGGGGTAGAGGCAGAGCAACATGTATGGCGAAGAAGCGTGTTTTTGGCTGCATGTCAGAGTGAACAAGTCTGCTTTGTGTGATTGTGTAACACAATTTTGTATTCACACCCAACAGTTTAATCATCCACAGGCAGATAAATATAATCAGATTTTACAGAATGCATTTTTTTACACGGTTGTCATGCTGGTAATGAAAACAGAGTTTCGTATTGATTGTGGTAGTGCAGTTTAGAGTCTATGGAATAGAAATGGAATTGAAATGGTTGGTTACTCTAGAATTTGGTCCAGTCTGCTTTGGATGGATGGATAACCATGAAAATTGGTAGATTTCCCACATAGCAATTGTAATTACTTTTTCAACATATTTTCATCTGGTGCCATCATATGTTTAAAATTTGTGTTTGTCCAATACTTTGGTTTATAACAAAATATGTTTTGTCATATAAATATGGCAAAAATATTTATGGGGGAAAAATTCCTTTCTCATTAGCCTTAGCTGTACTTTGTGTTTAGTGCTAATTAGCCAATATTAGCATGCTAACATAATTAACTATCACTGAATATGGTAAACATTTTACCTCCTAAACATTAGTGTTGTAACCTGAGTAAGTTAACAAGCTGACATTAGTGTTTATCTCAAAGCAATGCTGTGCCTCACATATCTGCTAGCCTGGCTGTTTATTCTTAGCATGTTTTTGTTCATAGCATTTGGCAGTTAATTTAGCAAAGAAACTAATGGTAGTATCATACAACTGCTAGCCCTTACCAGTGTTGGGAAAGTTCACTTTCTACATGAACTAGTTCAGTTCATAGTTCACACATTTTAAAATGAACTAGTTCAGTTCATAGTTCATAATTCCAAATTATGAACTAAGTTCACAGCTCCAAAAAATGAACTAGTTCAGTTCTTTTTTTCAATACGTTGCGAACTATACTCTTTTAAAACTGTTGCCACAGCCAGCAATTATTTCATTAGTTGACGTATGGAGCAGTGCGACACTGGCTGCCTTTGCCTATGGTTGCCAGATAGCTCTACTCAACTGTGGCGCTCTCGGACTTTTTAGGCATAATCTGGCACAGACAAAGAAGTACACGCAACGGTTGGGCAACACTTATTGAACGAAATTTAAAAAGAGTGAACGTGACGTTCACGGACACCAGAATGAACGCGTTCATAGTATCGTTCATCAGGCAGAAATACCGTTCGTTCGTTCAAGTTCACCAAAATTATGAACGAGTTCATGAACTTTCGTTCAATGAACGCGTTCATGCACAACACTGGCCCTTACCATCATTGAAGTGTGCTATTTTGTGACACCCTGACTGTAAACTGGGATTACACAGCAAAGAAAAATGTACAGAAATAAGCTAGAACTATTTAGACATCTGAGACTTTAAATTAATGTAGTCTTCTGTAGCTGGCCAAGCGAACAGCCTGTACACATACTTTTTTGCTTTAGGTCTGGAGCTTTTGGCTCCTTGCGAGCAAATTAACATTTTCTGTTTCAACATGGCAATGCCTGTGTGCACAAAACAAGCTCCATCATTTGTATTTATTTATTTATTTATTTTTTCAGTTTGGGTGTGGCATAACTTGACTGGCCGTGTCAGTGTTCTAACCTCAGTCGCATTACCACAACACCTTTGATGTGAACTGAAGAGGTGTCTGTGAGCCAAGGCCTTATTGCCCAAAACAGTGCCATACCTCATTAGTGCTCTTGTGGCTGAATCGGAGCAAATCTTTGCAGACCAGTTCCAAAATCTTGTGGAAAACCTCACCCCAGAAGAGTGGAAGCTGTAATAGCCACATATTAATACTCATGGTATTGTAATGAGATGTTCATCAATCATGTATGGGATGTTTGGGTGTCCACATACTTGTCTCACGTCTTATGCATCTTATGCAGTATGTATTACCTCACCTGGAAGCATTTGAGTCCGTAATCGGGCCTAATGACCAGCTGTGTAAGACAAATTGCTCTTATGTCTTGCTCCATCATTATATTGTTGCAACAAGACTTCAGTGACTTTAGAGTGAGTACTGTGTTACATAGTGTCCTCTGAGAGCCTGCATTGTGACGACAGTCAATCTCAGCGACTTGTGCTTCATTAATGACAGCAGTCTTATTGTGTTGGCTACAGCAATGTGAAATGGCAGCACTATAACTCCAGTCTGCAACAGCTGCATTTAATCAAGCACTGCCCGGCTCTAATCAGCCTCTCCCTTACCCATCTCTGCTTGGCTCGTGGTCATTTTACACTGACAGCAGATTTATAAGGCTGGATATTAGAGTGCTCCAGTGAGACAGACACACTCTTTAGCCCTCACTGTACCCAGCTCACTTTTTTTTTTGCTGTTTCTGGAACCTCTACAGAGAAAACACAAGGTATAGAATTAATTAAGGGGCTTTCTCAGCTGCTGGCTGCAGAAGTCTATTAGGAAGCTGTGTGTGTGTGTGTGTGTGTGTGTGTGTGTGTGTGTGTGTGTGTGTGTGTGTGTGTGTGTGTGTGTGTGTGTGTGTGTGTGTGTGTGTGTGTGTGTGTGTGTGTGTGTGTGTGTGTGTGTGTGTGTGTGTGTGTGTGTGTGTGAAGGGTATGTTTATTTTCCCTCCAGCCTCCTTGAGGACTCCCTCATCAGCTCCATCACCATATGGAAACAGCTGGTCCTCTGTGGTAGGATGCCCTCTGCTCTGCGTGAGGCAGCCTGGAGAGAGATAGTAGCGCTTCACACAGGAAGGACTGTCACAGGGAGGAGCAGTGAAAGGAGGGGGGAGCTTGTTTGGGCAAGATTATGGATTCAGTTGTGGAAGTGTAAACCCTCTCACTAAGCTGGTAGAGCTTAAGTTTTTATTCTCTAAGCGTTAATAGGAACACAGACAGTGTCATGCTTTGCCTTTAAAACACTGCATAGATTCACAGACAGGCAAACCCTTTATTGGGTAGGATGTTAACTCACCTTAGCTGTATGACGGGGATTCTTGAAGTAGCTTGTGCCATAGCAAGCCGCTGTCTTTTTGTGTAGCAGTAGAGGAGACACGGCTCCCTAGAAACATACTCAGAAACAGCCCTGGATCATTATCCAAGCCAGGGGGAACTGCTACTATAAACACTCACATTCTGTAGCTGTGATATGCTCCGCACTGGTGCAAACCAGTCACGAGGCAGCAGCCAGGCAGAAACTCTCCCGTTGTGTGCCTGACAGAGCTCTGTGTGTCTTTTAAACCATTTGCAACAGAAGAAATGTTTTTTGGAAATCCCTGACATTTATTTGACCTTACATGGGAAAGTTTCTCTCCATCCAAAGATGTGGTGGCTTTTTTTTCTTAGTTTGTGTGTGGTCACATTGCAGGGGTTTGTCAGAAAGTGGGCGGTTAGGTCAGTCTTCAAAATGTTTGTGTGTACTGTATTTGGGGTGGGTGAGGACGGAGATAGTCAGGAGGTCTCTTACCCCATCCTGATACTGTAACAGCCTTAAAGGCCATCGGTCAATCATCACTGAGAGTCAATCATCACTGTGACAGAATGGTCATGAAGTCACAGATCAAAGACTGGGTCCATCCTGCCTTTAGCTGCGGCAGGTAGGAGGTGGGAGGATTTTGGTGATTGCTTTGAAGGCAGGATTGAATTTAGAGCTGTCATTTATTTGGGTGACTCTAGAGAGTTTGACAGGCTTGCACTAAGCATGAGCTCTGCATTTGTTCTGGCTGCTCTTCATCATTTGAAGTCCTGAATTTGCTTGTTTTATTAAATAAATGTCAGCCAATGATCAATTTAATAGCTCAGAACAAGATGTTCAGATTGAAAATAGAAACTAGTGTAGTTAACATGGACATTATCTTGTTTATTTTTATCCTTTTTATTCATAGAAAAGCCTCAGGCAAGGTGCTCGACCTGGTGTTCCGACATGGTGTGTCCTACGAGGTGAACCTTATGAGGGTGTATTGGGGGAGTTTCAGAATCATCAAAAGATGATGGTGAGTGAGGAAGAAAATGATAGAGAAATCTTATAAATGTCAGTATTTTGTATCGTTTAGACAATCTTCACATTGAATTTTTCTCTTTTCCATAGGTTTGGATAGACCATCAACCCCCCCCCCCTCCCCCCCCCCCCCCCCCAGCCCCCCCCCCCCCCCCCCCCCATTATCAAGCAGCTCAGACGTAAGTGTTTCAAAATGGTTTACTGTTACGTTTTCTTTTAACTGAGCTTTCTCCTTGAATGTTCTGGAGAAAATACATCAAATCAGTGAAAAGTAACTACACAGTATCCACTTTAAAGTGTCTCTCACTTTGAGAAATACACTTTGTAATTTTCAACCAGGCAACGTCCATTACAGTACATCTCTTTTTTGTTGTTACAAAATGAATCTATCCTGCACAGGACCGAAGCACACAATCCTGAGGTTCGCTGTGAAGTTCTTCCCTCCAGATCATGCCCAGCTAATGGAAGAGCTGACGAGGTGAGCTCCTTTCCACACAATTAAACCTCCTTCATCTCTATGTCTTCCAATTTGCGTTTGTCCGTGCGTTATAGTGTATATACAATAAGTCGGTGTAAATGACTTGAGCTGTGACTGAAAGCAATTGTGGAGGCATAAATGATACATGTGCACAGCTTCCCAAAAGGTTTATTCCCTTCGGAGCTATGCAATTCACATGTCACGGCTGCCATGTCTCTGATTTAGATCTCTGGAGATTAGTGTGGCGCTAATGATTTTCTGGTTTCTGTTTCCTCGTTCCAGAGTAGGCTCATGACTCGCAGTGCAGAAATATTAGACATACAGAAAGTCATGTTCCTCTGACACGGCTATATGCTGTTAAGTGTTCAAAAAGCTTGTGGATATTAGCAGTATATATATTTTAATTCTATAAACCAGCTTTTATTAAGACCATATTGCTTCCTGCTCTGGCTTGCTGCCAAGAGAGGTAGCAGTGTAACACATGATGTTCAGTTAATCTTCAATAAATTACTTCAGTTAATATAAAAAATGTGCACGTACGCCAACTTTTTGTGTGTCAAAGAAAATCTTGCATAACCATGGAGGATCCTGTGTATCCTGTATTTGATCAGAATTTCACTCATAGTTTTACTCTTGGTTGTTACATTTGAATGCAGTAGCACATGGTGTTCCTGAGCTGCTCCACACATTTTGAGTCTGTGAAAACCGTCTTTGTTTGTTTCCAGGTACCTGTTTGCCCTCCAGATCAAACAGGATGTTTCTTGTGGACGTCTGACCTGCAATGACAGTAGTGCTGCGCTGATGGTCTCCAACATTATCCAGTGTAAGTCCTATGACTCATGACTGTTTCCTCATTTAGCTCAAGAGACCAAAGAGTCAACTGATCAGATAAGTGTCACAGAGCTTAGCATCAAACATTGTCATATAGCACACTGCGCGCTGTTGCAAATTGATTATCTCTGTGTTACTATGGATACCTTTCAGCCGGATGCCTGAACATAATCTTGTAGAACTGCTTCAGAGCAACCACACACACCATGGTGCATTTTCATAACCTGACATTTCTGTTACCATGGGAGCTGTCCCAATAGTGATCAAAGACGACTGGCACACTGATGGAGATGATATAAATTTTGTGTCTGCATATACAATAGACATGCAAATAAGAGCAATTCTTATCACAAAAAACACCATATTTGGTAATATCTTGTGGAAGAACACATTTTTACGTCAAGTTATCACATTGTTTTTATTCCAATAACAGCAATAACATGTACCTTTTCCTTTCTCATTTTTCAGCTGAGATTGGGGACTTTGAGGAGAGCCAGTGCCGGTCACACCTCCTCAATAATAACTACATCCCAGAACAAATGCCTCTGATTGATAAGATAATGGAGTTTCACTCAAAGCATATGTGAGTTGGCTGCTCTTAAATCAAGACTGTGTCCTGTGCTGATCTATAAATAAGACATTCCTGGGATCCTGTAGTAGTTGGTTTTTAGCTGTATTCATAAGGTCACTGAAGCCATGGCTGACACAGATTATTGTTTCCTCTTTTTCCATGAACAAGAAAAGTTGTTTCAACCTTGTATATGTCCCGGAGGGGAAGTTTTATTATACAGGTGACCCATTCAGGAAAGCAACAATCGCATGAATGGGTTCTTTCTCAGAGTGCCACTTGCACTTCTTTATATCGACTTTAAAAAAGCTAGTCTTTGTGTACTCTGTCACACCTTCTGTATCTAGGAGTGGATGTGAGTTTGTCTACTACTCTATCAACAAAAGGTTGTGTTTCTCCCGACCAATTACTGAAATCTTCCTCCAAGCCAACAAATGGCTGATAACATGCGTTTTTAACCTACTCTGACAACTGCTGTTTTAGTCTGTTCTCAGCTGTTTAAAGCAAATAGTTGTGTAAAGTTAAGTTTGTTATTGAACATATCAGTCATTATTTTTCCAAGTATCTGCCTTTAGTTTAACAGCTGTGTGTTTTTGGGAGCACATTAAGGGAACCCTTCCTGATCTCCTCCCACCATGTTCCCTCAAAATATCCTCATCAGTGCACAGGTGTGAGTGCAAGCCAAAGCTTTGCCAACCCTTGTCTCATCTCTATGTTACAGTGGACTGTACCAAAGACACAGTGGACAAACAGTGGGCGGCTGCTACATGAAAAGAGCGCCATTAGATATGACTGCTCTCTTTGACTTGCTCTCCCCCAACCCTACCCCCTTCCCCTCCTCTCCTCCCTTTAAGGCTTTCTTACTGTAGTTGATAACTGTAGCTGCAGTGCTGCTGGCTGGGTGCCATGCTAAATTAAATCTCTTATTAAGTGCCACATACAGGAAACAGGAAGGCTTATCCAGCGATAAGAATTCACAAAGTTAGTTAGCTTTTGCCACCCCTCCCCAACCTTCCACCCCCACTCCAAAAGCTCAGATAAATAAGAGAATCCTGTATCCACTCGGACATGCCTCATTTCACCTCAATTTCTGAGACACACAGCAGGATGATGAGCCAAGATTTAATTTATTTGTCTAAAATTGGCTGAAAGGATAATGAAGGCTGCAGTTTGCACCGGGCAAGTCAAAGTGCTAAAATCTGGAAGTAAAATTAGCCCTTTTTTGCTCTGTTTTAATTCACTGCTGCTTAGTCCACTATAGTCTTTTGCTGAACACAAACACCTTTTTCACAATACAAATATATGGATTAAATTATGTGGCCGATGATGATATGTTTTTACGTTTTTTGACAACAATGGAGGCTAGTGACACAGAACAGACAATACCCGTTTTAAATGAATGACGTGTTGGTTTTGATTAATTGTTGGTTTGGATCTTTTTATGGGATTTGTTGACAATAAGTAAAATATAAAATATCCCCAGGCTTATCATTTAAGTTATTACTGTTATGTTTTGTTTTTTCTAGAGGTCAAACACCAGCAGAATCAGACTATCAGTTACTAGAAGTGGCACGCAAACTAGAGATGTATGGGATTCGCCTCCACCCTGCCAAGGACCGTGAAGGCACGAGGCTGAGCCTTGCTGTGGCACACACAGGTGTCCTGGTCTTTCAGGTTAGTCACACTAGTTTGTGGGGCAACACTGTATTTGATGATGGTTGATGAAAGAATCAAGTGTTTTTAAAGCCTGAGTTAAAGTTACATTTTTTATCATTGCAGGGACACACAAAGATAAACGCCTTCAATTGGTCTAAAGTGCGTAAACTGAGCTTCAAGAGGAAACGTTTCCTCATCAAGCTGAGGCCAGACTTAAATGTAAGTTAACTTACTGAAACATACTGTGTAAAATACAGAACCTATCAGTAGTTGTTGTTATAAGTTATGTCTTTATGTGTGCCCCAGAGTTCATATCAGGACACGCTGGAGTTTCTGATGGCCAGCAGGGACTGCTGTAAAGTCTTCTGGAAGATCTGTGTCGAATACCACGCCTTCTTTCGCCTATTTGAGGAACCTAAGGCGAAGCCCAAGCCTGTGCTGTTCACACGAGGATCCTCCTTCAGATTCAGGTAGTGAGTGCTTGCATTTTGAAGCTGCTGCCAGTCTTCCAGGACTGCAGTCACAGCAGCTTCTGCTCATCACATTAACAGTGTAGTACAGCTCTGGCCCAATAACTCATCATTGTCTCTCCTGTACTTGTCTCTTCAGTGGTCGTACACAGAAGCAGGTGATTGATTATGTGAAGGAGTCTGAGTTTAAAAAGATCCCATTTGAAAGGTAAAGGGCTCCACAAACGTTTGACATATTTGGTGTAGGAGTAGGTACACGTAGTGTATAACACTGACCTTCAACATCCTGTCTGCCAGGAAACACAGTCGGGTCCAACACAACAGTCGGGTCCAACACAATGTCCGTCTGTCGCCTTTGCCTTCACCACGCCACCATGAAGTGCCAACAGAAGTGAGTGTCTCAGTCTTTGAGTACAGTTAGCTGCATATGGCTCGCATCAGATTATGCATGTAATTGTGATCATATCATTAATGGTATCCTGTGGAGCTGTCTTACACACAGTTATTTCACATGGAAAGTTATCAAAGGCCATTGTGTTTTTTATGTATTTTAAAATCTGCATTGTTCAATAGATTACACTTTTTTGTAATTCCTGGTCATATTTTTTGTACATAATTTTATTGTAATATGTTATTGGAACAGGAAGGGAAAATCTAAAGAAGAACTGTTCATATATTTCTTTATTTATATTAGGAGACTGTTCAACTTTCCCCTGGGATTCAAAGCAGGCTCAGATCTTGGCAGTTTGCGCTACAGGAGAGTTCCTGAGCCTGCCAAGGTGTACAAACAAACATGTAAAACCATCTGTTAGAGCCCTCTTCAGAGAGGGCTTCATACTTCTTGTCACTCTGCTTGGTGCACATTCGGGTTCCTTGTTGCATTAAAGGGGTTGGACATTGGTATGTCAACTTGTATATCTGATTTACATCCATGTTTAAATTGGCCAGCAGCCTTCTTCCTCCCTGCCTTTTACAAGTATAGTATAGATACATTTATTGGCACATTATCACCACTAACTGTCGATAAAGAAACCAGCAGGAATAGGTATTTGTGCCAGCCCTGTACAGAAATGTGTACATGCACATATGGTACTAGAGCATAGGATACAAACCTGACCATCAAAACAGTGCGTCATGGTCCCACAGGGGTCAAAAACTTCACAGGGTTCCTTTATGTAAAAATACTAGCTTTTAATTACCATTGGTAATTGAACTGAACATAATCACTAATAAAATGTACACTGAATGCTTGGATTATCTGCTTCTTTCTGTCAGAGTGGTGCTCCTGGGGACAGAGTTGACTCTCCTCCTCGGCGTCCTTGGAAGGAGTCAGTGCTGGTGAGTGCAGAAGACCCTTCTGCATCGCGGACAACGAGGGCAAGCCCGTCTCAGAGAAATGGCCATGAGGACAGAACGGGGTCTGTGTCCAGGACCGAGGAGACAAGAGGCTCAACACGGCAGGCCCACACAGAACATCTAAATACAGGTCCAGCATCTCGGGCTGCTAAAAGCAGCAGCTCTTCTATCCCCCACTTTGACTGCACTGATGTAGATAGTGAATATAATATGGGCAGGGACCAGGCTAGTTGGTCGAATCCCAGCTATAGGGATCAGGCCATGCTTTGCCGTGGGTCTGGCTCTGGCTCTGGCTCTGGGAGCATAAATGAGGCCACGAAGGCCCAGCAGGAGCACTATCTGGGTAGGATGTTGTACAGGGACTTCCCTTCCTCCTCAAAACCATCACTCAGCATGAGCCATGAGTCCGCCAAGCTGTCATTCCAAAGGTCACACCCAAGTCCTCTTCATAGCACTATGGTGGATGTCAGTGGTCATAGTAGAGAAAGGCATAGCAGCAGGCCTCAGATAGTCCCACAGATGAGTGTTTCCACCAGTCCTGCCACGGACTCCTTCCATCAAGCTAGACCCCTCAGTCACGCTGAGCAGAATGGCTACTGCTCTGTTCCCCCTCATTTTGACGAGGGTAGGTACTCCCCTATCCCAAGCCACTCTCCTCAATTACAGAAGCTCCACAAAGTGCGTCACCATTCTGACACAGACCCAAACCAGGGAACATCTTCGCCAGGCCAAGGATCGCGTCCTGTCCTGTCTCGGGCTGAACGTATGGCTGCTCTTGAGCGCCGTATGGTAGCAAACGGCCTCTCAGCCCCGGGCAGGACCAGATCCAATCAAGGGAAGAAACGCTTAGGGCAGGCTGGTGGCACACATCTGGGAGCAGTTCAAATGCATGATTGCTCTACCACAAGTGGTTCAGAGTCCAGTGAGTCTGAGGTGGAAACCAACAGGGGCAACTGCAGCAGCCTGCTCATGTTTGGCAATCCAGTGGAGGCCAAATCCAATTCCCCTATACCTAGAAACAAGTTTTCCTTTGGCAGCCTCCAGTTGGATGAGGAGGCAGATGAGGACAGATGCCATGCCTTCAGTGACGAGGAAGATGGACAGATATTCAGCTGTTAGTGCACAGAAACCTTCTCCGCTAGAGAGTTTGAAAAGGTTTTTCTGGGTCAGGATGGTGCAATCTGGAAAAAAGTGTCCATTTAGGTGACAGATTATTTCTGTCAGGGGAGTACTCAACTCTCCACATTCCTACCAAAGCACAGGCTGAGTCTAGCTTAAATCTCTCTTTCATTGGGAGGTGCTTCCCTTTGCAAGACTGCATAAAGGAAGGAATTTGTTGAGGGTATTATCATTTGTCGAGGGGCTTTACCTTTCAGCCTCCCAGTTCTTTGATTGTATTAACATGTCCCTGCATATCAACACAAGTGCCATGTTAGGATTTAACATTTAACAGCTACTGTAGTAATTAAAACACTACAGCGATGGCAGAGAATTAGTGGCTCTGCTTTTGCAACTTTAAAACCTGAGGATGATTAAAAGAGAAATTATCATTCCAGTTGCACTTTTTCACACATTATTTGAGTTTGCTGGACTGAAGTCTACAACACTGTTTGTAGAGTAAATGCTTGGTTCATGGTCTATGTCTAATATGCCTTATGACTTCCAATAGGGAAATAAACCTACAGTATCATCCTATAGTTGTCCATAGACATAGACAAAGGTTTTTATCTTGATCTTCTGTTGTCTTCAAAGACCTGTGGATGTTTAATTGTGGCAGTAATAATAATCCTGTTGTCTTCTTGTTGGCATCTGACTTGTGACTCAGAGTAGTATGTCCTGTGTAAAGTATTTTATATCGGAGTGGAAACAAATCCATATGCTGCAAATACCAATTTTGAGCATTTGATTGGTATTCAATATTGTTTATGTTTACAGTAGTCTCTGCTCTTTTCTTACTTGAAACAGAAACACCAGTTACCTGTCATGTTTTAGTCACAAACATGGTAGGAATAGACAATAAATACAACAGTAGGACTTCATGTAACTCCACGATATGTTTGTGAATATCATAGAATTGCATTAAAGAGCAGCCGTGGCATGGTCAGACTGGGGTGAATGGAAAAGGATGTTTCAGAGGTAGTTTAGCCTCTCAACAACAATTTATTGCTCTTGCGCTCTCTATTGACATGCCCCTCTGCACTTGACTGATGCTCGAGTATCTCTGGCAATCTGGGTAATTTGGTATCATCCTCACAAAGTCCTCTTACAGCTATGATGTCCACACATTTATTTGTTTCCAAATATTGCCAAGTATGCAATCGTTTTAGCAAAATAGCACTGCACTTTCATATTTTTTAGTCCCCTTTTCAGTTTTGTTTTGCACTTCTGTCCTCTTGTTTGTGTTGTTTCATCGTTTGAGAAAGTGATGATCTCTATGTCAAATTTCTGTTCTTTCTGTTTCTTTGTCCCATGTAAACACTTGTCTGTCAGCATGAAACTGTCATATATATCTTGTCTTGTTTTTCTTTCAAGCTGCAATTGCATGTAAACCTGTTCTGTCGCTCAATATCTGTGGTGGTGGGTGAGTGGGTGGGTGGGTGTGTGTGGGTGGGGCAGATAACCAGCAACTGGGTTTCCATTGCTGCAGTGATCCAGCTAACGGTTAATAATTCCAGACGAGAGACCAGGATGACAGGAGTTTTGTAATATGCAGGAAGACATAGTCAGGTTTTAGTATGCGCATTTGTGTGTGCGTGCGTGTGTGTGTATGTGTGAAAGGCAGTTTAAGGGCAACACCTCAAAGCACCAAATCTCTTGGCTCATCCATCAACGTCAGCTGCTTTTGCGGTGCTCCCAGACATTTTTAGCATTGACGTCACGCAGCATTTTTTTTTTTTTTTTTTTTTTTTGGGAGATTTTGTAGTTTATTTGTATATTTAAGTGGTTCCTGGATCGATAGCTAATCTTCAAAATACTTTTATAGTCCACATTGAATTTAGGATTAGATTAATAAATTATTAAACATGAAATCTAGGAGGGATACTTTATTTGTGAGAGTTACTGGATAAGTGCGAGGGGAACCCAGTCTGGTGCACAAAGTTCCCCCATAGACCTAGACCTAAAATTTTAGAGCAGATAGAAAATTAATAAAATTGTTAATTTAACTCCAATCCATCTAACATGAAACTATGTGGTGGGTTGACAAAAAGTCTCAGGTCTGTGGGTGAGATTTGTGTGTGTTTGCAACCACTGCTGCACTTACCAGGACTGAAGCCTGGTACACATCATGCTGTTCTGCTCTGGCTCTCTGCATGTACTGTATGTATTGTAATTTACAGTTAGGGCTCATCGTCACTTCACTGTGATTTCACAATTTCATACTATAGATGGTAGAATTCATGTTAGCAAATTCAAAGACATGCACCATGAGTAGGAACTGCAGCACATTAGTATACAGTATTTTTTACAGCTGACTGTGTCACTTACAAGTAAACTGAATGTAAAACTGATTAGTATTCATTGACTGAGTATTGTTTACTCATTACCAGCAATAACAGAATCAAAGTGTTACCAGGCTTTTTATTAAAATCGTAACATTTATAATGATCTTTTTTAAATTTAATTTTTGGCATAGTAGATATTGCATGAATTCTTATTATTGTCTCTCACTCAGTCTCTCATTTATTCACTCACTCCAGATGCTGACTGGACCTTTTTATGCTGCTTTTTTCCAGATTTATATTAACCTAACAATGTATATGTCACACTAGAGTCAATAAAGATGACCTTTATGAAGTGAGATTTCAGAATCTTCTTTTTGTGGCCCCAGCATTGTCGTTTGACTCCCTGTAGTATAGTGTTGTAGCATTGGTAGATCCTCTGAATGACTGTAGAAAGTTTTGCTACTTACCCTCATTTGTAGCAGTCTTGTAGTATTTGTTTGAGTTTGTGGTTTCCACTCCTTTCCTCTTAAGTGTAAAAAAGAGTTGAGCAGTTTCCAACCCGGAGTTGCACTGGTCTGTGTGTATGTAATCTGTGTTTTTGTGCTGACACACCAGACGACATCAGAGAGAGGTGGGCAAGTTTCTGCCAAGACATAGTAAGTAAGCTCAGTGGGCATTGAGGGTAAAGATGACACAAAGCAAGCTGTTCCTCTTGATCATCCTGCAGTATGTGTCTCAGCTTGTGTATTGATTGACGTTGCACAAAGGCTGTCAGACCTGTCTGGTCTATAGAGTGAGTCATGCTTGATTTTCCACTTTCTAAAGGCAAATCCCCAGTGGAACATCATTATGTTCTTTCTTGTGTGTCTGAGAAAGACTGAACCTGGGTCAGACAGCTTCTGTTAATAATTGTTTGGTAAAATCTTGCGCAGTGAGTAAAGGTTGTTGGATTATGACTCAAAGCTACATTAATTACTAACCAAAAATCACCACAATGTTTTTGAAATTGAACTTTGAAACCTTGACTGATTATGTACACTTGACTCCATTTGAATTCTAGAAGTAGTTGAATGCAAATGCTAAGACGATTTTAGCCCACATCTGGTATATTGTTTTCATGCATACTTGAATCACCTTTAACTTCTGGCTTCTTCTCCTCTCACTGCTGCTGCTACTTGACCCCCATGCAGGAGTGGTGTCCAACAGCCCTCATCTGTCCGCATCCTCTGGTCACTCGCACAGCATGGTCAATGGTCAGAAGTCACTGGATCTGTGCAGTCACAGTCCTGACGACCGGCAGCCTTCACCCCTCACCAGCCCTCTCCTCAATGACGCCTGTAGCGTTCGCACTGATGATGAAGACGAGGTTCGCAGGAAGGTTTGTTGCTTAATGAGGAGCCTTTGTTAGAAAAATCCAAAAAGTTATTACATTTTTTCAGTAGTTAAAGCTACTGTCATATGCTCAAAAACAACTGTGGACCTAGATTACCTGACCTAAATAATGCTCCACTGGAACCGAAGCTGAGTATTTCCCACTAAATCCACTCAATGAAATAGGCCAAAAGATAGGGCCAAAGAACAGGTGAAGCACCAAACACTAGTTAGACTTGCTTAAAACTGTAGTTGGATAGTTCAGTTGCTCTCACTCAGTGTCCTCTCTTTGTTATTATACCTTTGCAGAGGTTTCCAACAGATCGGGCCTACTTCATTGCAAAGGAGCTGCTGACCACCGAAAGGACGTATCTGAAGGACCTGGAGGTGGTGACTGTGGTAAGACAGACCAAGTTCCCTCGCTAACACGTTGCTGTACTGTTTGTTGTCTCCTGCGATGTCCTTTGGGGAGAAAACATTGATTATTCCGGTTAGCTGCTCCATCACAGAGCGCCCGCCAAAACACAGGCAGGCAGTGACACAGGAATAAATAAATTTTTTATTCATTCACTACGCTCGTGCTCTGAAATGCATTTATCTCTCTCACTTAAGGCCGTGAATACTAAACTGTGTTTGTGTTTAAAGATGGATACAGCTGCATGTTCCCTCTGCTTGAGACTCCCTGTTTCAGTCTGCTCCTTTTTAGATTTCAGTGGCAGGGTACAAGCATATGGACATCATTTAATTTGATCATATCTCAATGGAAATGCAGCAGAAAACAGGATATTAAATGGATATTAAATGTACGGCACCACTCCTTCAACTGCAAACGAGGAGGATGTGCTGAAGAGGCGGAGCTGCTGTTGTCTGAATTGGGGTATGCATGTGGAGAAAATGCATCACTCCTTTCTCGCTGACCATTTTAAAAGCTGCAGCCTTTTTCATCTTGTAATTTTCAGAGAAGCCTTTAACACATCTCATAAATATTTGGGTTGGCTCTCGTCCTTGTTCTTTTTTCAGCTGTGCGTGCTGCCTTCCTTCCCGTACACTGGCTGCTGCTGGTGAAGTCATCTGAACAACAGCTGGTACCCCCCCGGCCTTCTTCTCAAGCCCTTCTAGAAACACTCACTTTTCTTAAAACCCACTTCCCTTTCCCATCACGTCACTTTAATAAGGCCTTTTTCTGTCTGCTGTGCCCAGATGCACAACATGCAGCGTTTGGTTTTAATCTAACTTAATGAAACAACAGTGTTAAGAATGATTGGCTATTGATTCTTCCATTCATCCTAGGGCAATTAAAAGATTTAAGACACATTGCAAGGCTGAAGTGCAACAGCAGAAACACAGACAGAAGGCTTTTGGAGGCATCCTGGGAAAATCTGCATTAGCATAGCATTGATCATTGAGTATTTCTACAATCTTGATCAGCCTGAACAACCCTGTACAAACTTGAGACCAGAAAAATCTGGACTTGAGTTACCTGCTTTCATCAAGAGCTAACATTGGACTCCAGGTTAATACTCAATTTGTTCATTTTTAAAGTTTTTCATTCTTACCACATCCAAGTAACTGGTCAATTTGTTCTGAACCAGAAAATACCTCTGGCATCGCTTTTGGTAATTGTGGAATCACAGTGTCCCTTTCGTGTCAGAGTGGAGAGACTGTGGACTCTCAAAGTCATCAAAGACCGACTGAAAGATTCAAAGATGTCATCTCTGGTTTCTAAATTTACCCAAGAGATGTTCACGGTTCATAATTCTCTGAGTTGCACCATGTTAAATTGCTCATGTGTTCACTATATTTTTCTATTTGTGATCTCAGTCTTTTCAGAGTGCTGTAGGGCAGGATGAGGCGACTCCAGACTCTCTGAAGAACACAATCCTGTCCACCTTCGAGCCTCTGCACAAGTTCCACACAGGCTTTCTCAGGGAGGTGGAGCAGCGGCTAGCTCTGTGGTGAGACTCCCTGCAGGGTTTTGAACACATCCAGTGATGTGTTAGTTTGGTTTTGGTCCAATTTTTCACAACTTATACGCTCCTTTTTAATGAGTTTTTTTGGCATTTAGTCTGAGAGGGCAACTCAGTCCCTTAGATGACCTTAGGAGCTATTGTCTCCATGGCAACAGTCATGCTGCACCAAAGCCAGCCTTTTCTAGCCGGTGGGCTTCTTCTGTCTGATCTCCTTAATGATGCTGCGCTTTATCTAACACACACTGAATCACACATGCACACACATACAGACATGCAGGCAGCGATGCATAAGCCTCGTTAGGCTGTCAGAATTTACAGCCATACTACAGACATGAAGTATTTTTATTTCAAAACCCGTATCCAATTTAAAACTGAAAGTAATATAAGAGTCTACTCTGCTGATAGGAATTGCACTCAAATATGTATGCAAATCATCTAGCGCTGCATGTGTCTTTTTTTTATTTTGCATATTCAAATATTGGTAGTTACAGTATGTACCTTGTTGTTGTGGCAATGATTAGAAAGCTGTTTGTCATAGACGAGGTGAGGTGTGTTTTACAGACTGAGAAATGCTTCCATAAAGAACTGTTGATCTGCTGTTATCATGTTATACCAAATAATCAAATATTCTGAATGAATCCAGTTATGGCAGCCCATTACTCTTTCACCCTGTATGGGGAAAGATGTGCTCAAGGGAGACACCTGCTGGTGGATTTCCTTCCTAAGTTTAAAGACCTCTTACCAACGTTATTGGAATGTCTCTTGCTTGAGCTGACACTTTGTTGAATAATCAATAAGCTTTAAGTGCTTTTGTGTAGCTTAGTCAATTAACTCACTGTCTGCAATCGCTCTGTAAAGTTTTAGAGATAAAAACTACTGATGTTTATCTGCTTTAGGGAAGGACGTTCCAATGCTCACATCAAAGGAGACTACCAGCGCATTGGAGATGTCATGCTAAAGAACCTTCAAGGCTTGAAAGTGAGGCACTACTCTTTGTTGAATTCTACAGTGTATTTATAATTGCAGTAATGCACTGACACCCATATATGTGTGCCATTTTTCAACTTAAATCTGTCTATAGCCGCTGACAGCAAACCTGCATAAGCAGTCTGAAGTTTTGCTGGAGCTGGAGAAGGCATGCAGGGCGTCCCGCAAATTAGAGGGTCTCTGCAGGGATTTCGAGCTTCAAAAAGTCTGCTACATCCCCCTCAATGTCTTCATTCTGCGGCCTCTGCACCGCCTCATTCACTACAAACAGATCTTGGAGCGTCTGTGCAAACACTACCCAGCTACTCATGTGGACTTCAGAGACTGCAGAGGTAGCAGGCCCACGCTTTGTGTTTTCAAATATTTTTACTGTAGGTTTTCCAGTACAGCAGAATAATCTAAAACACATTATACTGTCTGTAGCTGCTCTGGCAGATGTGTCTGAGGTGGTGGACCAGCTCCAGGGAAGCTTAATCAAGATGGAGAACTTCCAGAAGCTTTTGGAGCTGAGGAAGGATTTGATTGGCCCTGACAATCTTGTTGTTCCTGGTCGGGTGAGTTTAAAGATTGAGGTTTTTAATACCATATTTGAATTTTCCAACATCTACTTGATATAACAATTTATTCCAGTACAGTTCAATATGCGTCTAATGAATGATGCATGTTTTCTCTTCTCTCAGGAGTTCATCAGGTTAGGCTGCCTCAGCAAACTGTCTGGAAAAGGCCTACAGCAACGAATGTTTTTCCTGGTAACTCCTCACTCTTTCAGATTAGGTTGTGTTATTGAACTAATTATTTAGCTGAGTGATCTCAGTAGAAAAAATAATCACGCTTTCATCATTTACAGCTATACATTACGCATAGTGTAGTGCAACTTCAAAAGTTCTTGTAGGGAAAAATAGCACATGCTTGCTCATTTATATTCACTGTTTGTTTCTTCAGGGACTTTCTAATCATTAATATTTCTATTACTTTATGTTCAAGTTTATATATTTTGTAGTTGCTATGACAAGTTGTTTGGTGTGAGAACAGACAGAAGCACATGTGCCCACTCAGAATTATTTACTTGCTTATATACAGTACATTAAGGTAATTTGAGCCTAAAAAAACTCATTGCCATTTGGTTTGTAAGACTGTCTATTTACATTTTTTTCTTTTCCTTTTTTGTCCCTTTCATCTCCTCTGCCTTTCTGGCAATAGTTCAATGACGTCATTTTGTACACGAGTCGAGGGATGACGGCAACCAATCAGTTCAAAATGCATGGGCAGCTGGCGCTCCATGGCATGACAGTAAGTATCTCTCGTTGGAGCACAAAGTGTTTGAAACGGCTGTCACCAGTTTGTCATTACTGAAAATAATCTGCACCAAATGGCTGAACTGCAGCCCTTTCAACATCTGCCCCCCCCCCCCCCCCCCCCCCCCCCCCCCCACACACACACACACACACACACACACACACACTTTCAGGCCAACCCTACGTTTCCTTCTCTCTCACTGTCTTTTCATCCTCCCTCCCTCATTCTCTCCTTTTCTGTCTATTTTGGTGCTCGCTGTCCTAGATACCGCTGCTCTCTAATGTTTTTTCTGTGTTCTTCTTCTAGATCAGAGAGAGTGAGGATGAGTGGGGTGTGCCTCATGCCTTCACATTGGTTGGACAGAGGCAGTCGGTGGTGGTAGCAGCGAGGTAAGAGCAGCAGTTTTCAACCCATGGAGGCTTTGTACCTGGATCTGAAATTAATTCAGGGTGACTATGTGCTTCCTCTGGAGGGTTTGGTGTGGAGTCATTTGAAAATTGTCAGACGTGCACTCTCTGCAGATGCCGTTAAGTCATCACAAATAATCACAGACTACTAGAAAATCATTTTTACACTTTTTTACTAACAAAAAGCAATAAATTACTTATTTTCCTGTCTTCAAACGAACATTTTGTTCATCCAGTTTCCATGAATGAGCAGATGGTGGCTTAGTGTTTTTTGGCAGGACACCTATACAAACATGGATCAAACACATGTTAAGAGAACAGTTTCTAACCATTCGGCTTTCCTGCTGTGACTGTTTTGCTCATGGGACGTTTTTTCTATTTGTGCACTTCTCCATGTAGTTCTTTGACCGAGATGGAGAACTGGATGGAGGACATAAAGGTGGCGATAGAGATGGCAAAAAACAGCAATGGGCCTTCATCTGACCTGCTAACCAGCAATCTGACTGACAACAGTAAGTTACTACACAAACCTACTGCTGAATATGATATGTACACTTTGTCACACCACAGGAAGTAGTGGTGAAACTGTTTGTTGTTCAGTCTAGGGGATTTTATTCCCACCTTACCTTATGGATGTGCCAGGTATTTACAGGCCACAACATACACTGAATGCCTTCACTTGCCAAAATCAAGAAAGAATGCAAACCTTACCTGAACCCAGATGAGCTTGATTTGTTACCCGCCCGCAGCATCACCTGATTTGGCCACACGCTCTTCTTGTTGTCAGTCATGCACTTAGCTCAGTGTTGGTTTCAGTTCATTTTGGTTAACAAGTAAACACAGACAGAAGCAAAACAAAACTTAAGGAATGAGGGTTATCATTCATCGTCCTTCAAGGTTGCACCAGAAAAGTGTTACGCTATCAGCAGCACACCGCTCTCTCTCCCTCTGGCATCTGCCCTCTTGAATGGATAAGACCCGCTCTCTTGATGTTTGGCAAACAATCAAGATGATAACCATGTTACTATGACAAACATTCATTTGTACTGCTGCCCTGAAAAAAGGATACAAATCTTTAAAAAAAATGTGAAACAGACTAATCCCTTCTGTAGCTTGATTTAATGCATTATAAGATGCTCACTGACAGGTTTGCATCGATCTGTGAATGATCTCACATTGTCTGTGTTTTAGCGCCTTCTCCCCTCATCATCCTGCTCATTGTCTAGCAGTAACAACCTCCTGACTTTCCCAGAATGCCCTGAGGAGTCCTCGGTGGAGGCGGAGTCTGAGGACGACATGACAGCATCACACACCTCCCTGGAGAGGCCCACCCCTCACCGTGGTAACACCATGGTGCACGTGTGCTGGCACAGGAACACCAGTGTGTCCATGGTGGACTTTAGCATAGCTATGGAGGTACCAGCCAAACCTCAACCTCAACCTCAGACCTGCCCCTCCCCTCCTGCCTTGTTGTTTTCTATTTCTGTTTATGAGTGTTTGCTGTATCTTAAATCACTGTAATAATCTCTCTGTGGGAACAGTATCCCACTCCCATCACTGTATCTATTTATTTCTAAGCTTAAATATGTACATTAACTATTGTGAGTTAATAGATGCAAAGAGGCTTTAAGGCCCATTATTCTCTTATTTCATTTTCTGTTTACTTGTATGTTTTAAAAAACCTTGTAACAATCAGTTCAAATAATATAGAAATGTGGCTGCAAATGTAATGCATGCTCTCTAGTCATTTTTTCTATTTTATTTCTCTATTATCTGAGCTCATCACAAAAGTACTTTTTTAAATTTAAAAATAGCAGCTTTTTGCAGCAGGAATTCAACAACTTTTGATTGCGTGTAGACATATAATCCAGCTGAAAATCAGTTGGTTTTTTTCAGTTTTTTAGATTTTCACTTACAAATTGTTAAAAACTGAGAATGATAGGCCTTAGGGGTTTTGCAGTCAGTCACTTTATACTAAAGCTATTAATTCTCTCCAGTTGCAAACTCTGTGACGATACTGTTCCCACCTTTCCTTCCTTTGGCTAACACTCCTTATCTTAACTCACAACTGTGGCTTTCCTGTGTGGTTTGTTCCTTTTTTCTTCCTCCCCTGCACTTGAAGTCTCTGATTGTCCGTATATAGAGAGGAGCAGTACGTAGATGTGCTAAAACGTCCTCATCTCCCACCACCAGAACTGATCCTGTTTTGGGATGTAGCTCTCTAGAACCCAGCCGTGCCCTGATCTAGTTCTGCTCTTCCTCTGTAGTTGTAACCACGTCCTCTTCACAGCTTTGCCTGGACACACTGCCGGCCTTCGTGTTTATCCCTGCTACTGCATGCCTGTGTTTCACCTACTCAGTCTTTGTGTTTCTGTCCTTCCCTCCTGTTTTTTCTCTCTCTCTCTCTCTGTCTCTCCCTCTCTTTTCCCCATGCGTCTGTGCGTTCCTCCGTGGTAGAGGACCCTAGTCCAGTCAGTGAGAATAAGGCCCCCTCGGTGGGGGCCCCCAGTGGCCAGGGACCAGTGCCTCTCTGTGTTATCTGCTGGTACCGTGTTCAGAGCCTCTGCTTTAGTGAATCCTGCAGGAGTCTAGAGGTAAAGGAGCTAGGCAGACAGGAGAGGCCCTGTGTGTGTGTGTTTACGAAGACGAGTTACAAAGTGCTTTAAAGAAATAAAACATGGAATTAAAGTTGCTGTGGTGCCTCATACTGTTCAGATTAGTTACCTCTTGATTGGTTTTATAGACATTTGTGATTCACAGTTTAAATTCCATTGTAGAAGCAAAATGATCATTAAACATAATATACAGTAACAGAAGAGCCAACAACTGCAGTTCCTGTTTTTTAATAAATCTGTCTTTTAAACCATTGGGATTGAAAACAAATTCAAAGTGCTTAGCAACAGTAGATTCAAAGTTTATCCAAAAGTACAGAATAAAAAAGATACGGCCGGTCATATACTGTATACTGTATACTAACAACTGCCATGAAACAACCAAAACCAATGTTGTTTTTGTCCATGTCACCATGTTGTAGTTTCTGACTTTGCTGCTTTTCTGTGGCACTCTCCCACTGAAGACGTAAATCTTCAAAGCAAGTCACAAATAATTAACTTCCTTTTTTTCAAGAGATTAAATGCTTACTTAAAGCAGCTCAACACTATTTTTAGCAAATATTTCTCAAACAGGAGTAAATTGTATATTTTGAGGCGGACTATTTTCAGCCACAGATTAAAAAAATACAGTATTTGACATTTTAGTGAGTATTTCTGGCAGCAGGACAACGTCTGTGTGGTCAGCTCAAAATAAACTACAGTTTCCACATTCATCCTAATAAAGGAACATGCAGACAGTGCTAGTGTAGCTAATCAGGTGTTTTTAATAGTTTATAGACAACATTGGAGGCAGACTGACACAAATGCTGTACCTGACATTAACAACACAGGCAGTACTTGTTTGTAGTCTTTATCCTTTGTTGAGTGTTAGTCTTTTCATTGGATTTGTTGACAATGAGAAAAATATGGAATAGTGAAGGACTTATCCTTTAATTTATTGAATCCCTCTTCCACATTTTCAGTTAGTGATTCAAGTATGTTAATAGTGCTCTTATGATGTTTACAGATTTATAAAGTTGCAGATTTCAAACTCGCTGTCTTTTGTATTTGTAGAATCAGCTGTCAGGAAACTTACTGAGGAAGTTCAAGAACAGCAACGGCTGGCAGAAGCTCTGGGTGGTCTTCACCAACTTCAGCCTGTTTTTCTACAAGTCTCACCAGGTGACAAACATTCACTTTCAAATCCCTGCTTTTTGTCCAGGGAACACACCACAACCTTTTCCCCACATTCATTTCCCTCCTCAATCTGCGCCAGTCAAATTGTTTACACTTCCCTGTGCTTAAAAGCATCTCACATCTGTGCAGAATTTCAAATCTGTCTGCTACATTAGAGGTGGACACACTTTCCCATGCAGTTTTTCATCCTGCCTTTTTACCTTGAGAAAATGTTTGGGGGCTTCTTTGAGCTACAGATACTGTGAGTTTTAAGCTTCTATAGACGCATTCAATTATTTTTCAGTCGCACAAAATACATCATATTATAACACATTACTATTTTCATACTACAAAGAACAACTTATCTAGACACAGCCAATCCACTGTCTATTAAAGGCGCAACAATTCAGATGTGGAAGATTTCAAAAGTGTACAGGTCATTGTAAAAGATCAATATAATGCAAGAGGCATGTTTAAAAAACAAAGGTTTAAGACTAGTGTAGAAAAGCATTGTAGTTCTGTTAGAGGAGAGAATTTAGGGAACAACTGTAAGAGAAACTGAACATTTGTAGTAAGTAAGTAAGCACACTTACGTAATTTAAAAAAAAATGTTTAAAGACAGTAAAAATGTATGATTACTTTGGCATATTTGCATTAATATGCTACTAAGCTGTAGTTTCAGTATACATCTTATTATTTTTTTAAATTTGTATCTCAGTTGTTGATTTATTTGTATATATTTAATCTGATTTCTTATTTCAATTTTGTCTTCAGGACGATTATCCACTTGCCAGCCTCCCTCTGCTGGGTTACTCTGTCACCATCCCATCAGAGTCTGAAAACATCCACAAGGACTATGTCTTTAAACTGCATTTCAAGTCCCATGTCTACTACTTCCGATCGGAGAGTGAATACACTTTTGAAAGGTACGGCACCCCCAGTCGTCCAGATTGACATTTTTAAGATATATTTTTTTGCGTCCTGGATACCAGAGGACTGATTAATTAAATCTTTTCTCTGCCCACAGGTGGATGGAGGTCATCCGCAGTGCAACGGTCCCCACCAGTCGAGCTCGTGTGCTGAACAGCAAAGAGTCCCATCCTCACTGAGTTGGCTCACCTTGTTTCCACATGCCGTCTCCCTTGGGTGGCATCTGCCCTTCCTGTTACCTGGACTCTTTGCTTTTCTGTCTACACATATCTGGGACATTTGTACATGTGTCCATGCACATTTGGTGCTTTTTAATGCTTTAATGGTGACATGTCCGCTGGTTTAGACTGCATCAAAGACTGCATTTTTTGGCATTTTTACTCAACTCTAAAACCTCTTTTTAAGGATGTCATTTTATACTGTTTTCTAATGGTCTGAACCACTTCCTATCTTTCTGGTTTTACATGTTGTCATTGGTTGTTTTTACAACAGGAACATGTTGATAAAAATATTCAGCATTCTTTCGTCAATGGTTAAACTGTCACTGCATTTACTGAAAACGGCTGCTTTGAAAATGTCCTGCAACTTCAGTGCCAAACTGATTTATGTCAATGTGCTGGACTTTTTAATGCTATTTTGTTACATTGGAGACCAGGAGTGTCTCTTATACTGTATACCATGAAATTTAAAATCATGTCAAACAGGCCACCCTTTAAAAGTTAATGCTCTGTCCACATCCGGCCCAGCACAATGTGTTCTTGTCAAAAAAAAAAGTGATGAAAATATAAACTATTTTGTTGTATTATTGACATAACCCTAGGATTGATCAGTAAGTGGCCGGGGTAGATGCCATCAACACTAACGCCATTTCAAGTAAAGTAAATATTCTATTTGCTGATCTTTGTTGTATAAATACATCTAAGTTTTGCTTCTTTTTTAAATTAACTGTATGAGGAAATGTGAGTATGTTCATAATCATTGTATTATGAATGTAAGTGTAATTGAAAGCTTTAAAGATTATGTGTGAAACTAAATAGAAACTTTCAGTTCCAAGCGCCGTTGCCCTCACTGAACTTAGGCTGCTCCCGTATACAGATACCAGATCTTTTTATGGGTCTTAATGAATGGAAATATGCATTTGACAGGGTTTTGCAGTGAAGCATTTGAGATGGAAAACCTCAGTTCTGCTCAGATATGCAGCGTTTTTCCAGACAACAGAGAGCTCTTTGGAAATGAAAGCAATAAAAAAAAAAATTATTCAAACTTACATTTGTGTTGCTTGTGTATTTATTTATTTATTTTTGAGAATGTGATGTTTTAACAGTATCACGTCAAGCTCAGCTTTCCAGTGTGTTTACAGCTGTGACCTATAGATGGCATCATTGATCAAGGCGTCAGTCAGCCACAACCACAGTGCCCTATAACATGTATCAACAATGTACAGTAAAACCAGTAAGCAATGTATAAAGCCTGTTTTCTCCAGAGTGTCCTCTCACCAAAATGGATTCATGTTATTAATTAATTCTCCTACACCTACATTTAGCTCTACATGTCAACAGAAGGTTGATGCCTATCCCTGCATGCACAAACTGGTCAAATATGATATCAGCTTACTGATCTCAAACCTGACTATCCAAAAGGGAGTTTCCAACACCGCCTGTGCGCACACATTTGTATTTTTCAGTCTAGGTGTAGAGAATCTTAGTCACATTAATCCTACATTATTACAAAATGTGAAGAAAATATTAGGATTTTGTTTACAAAGGATAACAATATCAAAATGATATGTGTTAATCAAAGCATATTGACTGTTTTAGTCACATTTAAGTGTTTCAGGCACCATGATAAAGAAATGTGTGTGGTCTGTCATCGGCTTCTTTTGTGGACAAATTTCAGACTTGGGGCCAGTTAACTGACAAAAGTGCTGTCCCCAATTGGGAAAAAGCTGATTTTTGGGGTCAGTCGTTAAGGTTAGGTTCAGCGTAAGTCTCCAGGAAATGAAAGTAAGTCTGTGTAAAAGTGACCACATCTGATATATGTGTGTAGTAGTGGTAGTAGTAGTTAATTGTATCTTATGAATTTAAAAGATCCTTTTACTTTCCTTTTCCATTCATTCATTGGAAGTTTAAGAAAAAGTTTTTCATTTAGTTTTTTCTCTGGTATCAGCTGATTATGACCCGTGAAGTTCAGATATAGTGTTACCTTGTCACAAATTTGAGATTTTTAGAAGTCTTATCTCTTTATTATGTTACATGATATGATACTAACTCACCCTTTCCTCCAGTTATTCTGTTAAAATGTGTTCTACTGTGAGGTAAAAAATGTGTATTCAGATGCCTCAAAGACCCAAGGAGAGACACAAGGCACATGTTCTCTCTGTGTTTCATGGTAATAGCAATATATTGATTCAGTCATTCATACTGAAAGTGCTTGCTGTCCAAAGTCCAGGCCCGGCGGCAGCCAGTCAGGAGTGGGCAGGCCTTTAAGCCGGTGAGGGGCGGAGTGCGCCGATGAGACACAGATTATACACCTCCTGTCTGGCGTTGGACGACCAATGAAACACTCCTCGAGAGGGTACTTTATCATGACAACAATAAATACAACGGAATACGACAGAGCTCCGGAATAATGCGGCACGCTTTGACTTTTCAAAGGCATGAGATCGAGAAGTGGGAGTGAATCAGAAGCCACGCCACAACATGACCCAGCTTCAAACTCGTGGTGCGCAGTAGTGTGGATCGGAAAGACGGATACACCGGTGATGAATTTCCTTTAAACTTTGTTGATGTAACTTGTGGACAGGATCCATTGATGCAAAGTGGTGCGCAACGATGTCTACTCCTGCGCACCCGGAGACCAGGAAATTTACGCGGGGTTTGGGTAAACCTGGCACGGCGGCTGAACTCAGGCAAAGTGTTTCTGAAGTGGTCAGGACGTCCGTGCTTGTTGTAAGTACACACCTTAATACCCCTCCTCCTCCTCCGCCACCTTAATACCCCTCCTCCTTCTTCTTTCCTCCTCCACTTCCATCATCATGTCTTTGTAAACCTCTGTGGAGCAGGCGATAACCTGCTTTACGCATATTTTCAGCAACGAGTCAGCTGACTTTAGATCATCTGGGTGGGAGCACATGTGGGCTTTGAGTTTGGAAAAACTACAGGTCATCTCATGAAGCGAGTGACCCTGACCTGTACATGTGTAAGAGGGAGGATGATTTGTTGTCAATGAATTAGGGTTTACTTGTGGGACATTGAGATAGGTGAAATGAAGTGGTTTATAACATTTTATATGGATCTTGATTGTAAAAAAGCTTGTACAATTATCTCTGTTGCTTGTAGTTCATAGAGTAAATCACACTGCTTTGTGTGCTCTTGGAAACATTCACTTTCAGTCTCACTAGTTAAATTTATTTTAAGTGTCTTCTTTCCTTTAGGGCCTGTAAAGAATCAGTGCCCGATCAAGGTGTTTTGTACCTGGTGTCAGCAATGGCATCAGTTTTCATAGGGATGCACTGTAATGACATAGTACCTCTTCACAAGGGAAAGCAAGTGGCTTCTATTTCATGCCTCTGACACGCCTATAAAGTGTCCAGTGATAGTGACATAATGCTGAAGTCGAAACGTGCTCTTCTTGTGGAACATCTGGGCGACGAGGACCTGCATTTACCCCTCAGTATCACTTTTCCAGGGGCTCGGGAGGGGGAAAGGAGTCAAGCCTTTTGTTGTGTACGAGTGTATGGGTGTTTGGTGTTCCATCTCGATTGTTCCAGCTTTCCTGGAAGAAGTTGCTAGGTAACAGAAACGGACACCGTCCAGGCTCTCTGTCAGGGAAATGGAATCCTGAGTCAGGATCCCAGACATCCAACCACACCTTCATATTATTTATTCATTCTCACTCTGGTGCAATGCCAGAGACGCCAGAGGGAGGAGAGCAGAAGTGGATACAAATATGTATGTTGGGAAATCATCATGCTTAGAAGGACTGAGCTAACATGTAGAAACACTGCACGGGACTTTCTTTCTGTGTTCGGCAGTATCAGCAGTTCATGTGTTGGTCAACATTTTGAGCAGATACAGTGTGTGAGCTGTAGAAGTAAACATATGTATAGAGTTCGCTGGAGCTTCTCAGTGGGACAAGAATGTGGCTGTACACAAGAGCGCTGTCCACACAGCTCGTAATTAATTCCTCCATGAAACATGTAAATACCACAGTAGGAATGGAGGGATCTGTTTCAGGGAATATAAAAGGGAGATTGTCACCCATTCTGATACCCACCATAATGTGGTTTCAACTTGGAACTTGTTTCTGTCCTTTTTTAAAAGCCCAGAAACACATTTAGATTATAACATACTACATAGTACAAGCATGTCACCACTGGTCACACAGCAGTTTCTCTGCTTAGTGAAGTGCACTTATCTACGTCCCCCAACAATTTGTGCATTTTCGCGAAGGCACACACTGACCGGAGCCTCTTTGTTTATTGTTAGAGTGGAGAGCAGAGAGACTTGTAATAGGCCAGAGCCCTCAGCTGAGCCATCTCTATGTTTCTCCACACTTTGGGCATACTGAGAACACTATTAGCTCCATGATTGCTGTCATTAGCTTTGAATTTGTTGTGCTGATGATGCATTTTGAAAACGACACAGGATGCTGCCTTTCCACCTTGGCTTTGCATAGAATTGGAAGAATTGTGGAGGCTCTGCACTCAACAGCATGCACATGTCATTGGTGTATTGGCTGAAGGGTATATAACAAATCAATGGCAGTTGGAAATGTTTAGTTAGTGTATACAGTGTATGATCCAGCTGGGGGGCTGTTGTGTAATTGTAATCAATAGTCCTAACTGCCTGCCACCTAATGGTGATATACTCAGATCCACAATGTTCCTGGTATGTGTTTGACCTGAGGGAGCTGTACACCAGATGGGTGTCATTATATTGGAGCAATGCCATTAGCAGCCCATAGCCAGCACACACACACAACACACACGCAACTGAATCACTGTATAAGTAGAAGGGACAGTGGGACTCTCACGTGTGTTCTGGACAACATGCAGGAGTGCAGGTGGATGACTGCTAACAAACTGCCACTCCATTTAGGAATAACATAATCTATGTTGTTTGGGTCAAAGATAAAACTGAAAAGGTCCCCTGGTTGTTATGTTGTTGGTGATACTACACTTGCAGCTAAGGAGTCAGTCACCTTGACTGTGTGCTGGATAACCATGTGTCAGGATCATGTGGTCAGGCTGAAACATTTCTGGACAGGAAAGCAGTGGTGACCCTGGCAGAAGTTCTTGTCTTTCCTTGTTTCAACTATGCTTGCTGTTTATAGTACAATGGCCTATCTTCATACCTCACTTTGTTCCTCACAGGTTTAAGAGTAAACTAGGGAAGGGAACTTTGTTGCAGCTAAAGAGGTAATATGTTAGTCTGTGGAATAGACTGCCAGGAAATCTTAAAATCATAAGCAGCCTGGGGGTTTTCAAGCTGGCACTTAATGATTGGCTGAGAGGTTATTTACAGTAGGATATTATATCTGATAATAGACTGCCTCTTTATATTTTATTTTATTGGTTTGTTTTGATGTAGCTTATTTATTTTAATTAATATGTACAGACCCAGAGGGCTGTGAAGTAATGTTGATATATGAATGTATTTATCTCTGATGTACAGAGTTTTTAATTAGTTAGTTATTAGCGAGTTGAGTAGGTCCACACATTGTCCAACAAAGCACTGAGGTAGAGATTGATGTTGTTAATACAGTGAACAACTTGCAGAGTGTATCGTTTTATTGTTTTGATTTATGGTTTTATGTCATTCTTGCCTTGTCAGATCAGCCATCTTTCACCCCTCCTCTGCACACCCCCATCCCCAAAGGGACCACAATGGAATAAGTCTATGGGCTTTATTGTGTGATCCTGACTTTTCTTTTTATGTATGCACCCAATGTCATTGCAAAGCTGGTGTTAATCAACAGAGAACGCATGTTGCTGCGTAGCCTTGTCATTTTTATTATGGAACATTAAGATTCACATTTGCAAGCTTGATTGCTTTAACAAGTTACTCTAAGCCTCTTGGGGGTCTTTGTGCATGTGAAAATTATGACTGATGAACAATTGTGCTACTTACCTGTGCGGCTTCTTCTTCCTGCTCTATTTGACTGCTCTACATTTTAGATTGTGTTTGCTCCAGTTAAATATTGCCAGTAATGAGCTCCTGCTGCAATGCGTAGAAGAAGCAGAGGCACTTTCAATGATGTCACCTCCTGCACTGTGGCCTCTACTGGTTTACCTGATAAAAAAGACTGTACTCTGTGTTTATGCTTGCCCTCTTGATTGCATCACACCTGCTGACATTGGATGTTCAGCTTTTTGCAGGCTTTGAACATTTTCCCAAGATGTGGGAGTCCTGGGAATAACTCCAGTGGGTGTGTGCTATGTGAACTTTTCAAATATAGCAAGTGTGTCAGGGACTTTTTTTTAACCTTACATCTTAAGTTCCTCCTTTGATCGTTCACTGGGATTAGGTCATGTTCCGCCATGCCGTGGAGCCGGATTTCTTATTTTCAAGATTAACCTACAACTGAGTTTAGATGAGTGAGTCTAATATTATTTGTAGGTTCCATAATCATATGTCATTTATTGGAAGTCTTTACCAAATCGATACAAAAGAAAGCAAACATTTTGCAGTGTCTTGTGTGTGGAGTGGATGCTGGCTGTCACATATGCTGCAGGACCAAGCCAGTCAGATTACAGGGCTGTCTATGTTCTGTGAGGCCTAAGCAGCTTGACCTCCTCTGTTTTCCTCTGCCTGTCTGTCTCTCTTCCTATAAGGCCTTTCGGTATCAGCACGCAGACTAAAAGGGTGCATAAGCTGTAACCGTAAATCGTACAAGAACAAACCCAGGGAGGTAGAGATGGGAGAGCAGACGAATTCTCTGAACAGATCAATAATACATGAGGCTGCTCTAGTAACTAATGCTTCCACTAAGAGACTCTCTCTGTGTCCCATGCTGTGGATTAAAGGAGCCCCAAACTTTGATACAAAATTACACAATCCCAATCAAACTTTCCACCACCTCAGTGTGTCTGCAGTATGTATAAATCATTCGGCCCTACGCAATCACACAGTTCGGAACAGAAAGTAATAGTCATGATGATGTTACATAACAGCCAGCAGCCCGGCTGGAGTTTTTCACTCTTGTTTGAAAATTCCGCCTAGTTTGTTGATTTGCCTCAAAGATGGATTTTGCTGAATAGCGCGTCATATACAGTATGGTACCATATTGTTAAGAGGTAGTGTCCTTTTGAAAATTACATTGATTTGAGCTTAAACAGCAAGTTGATTAACTGATTTGTCAGTTGACAGAAGATTTTAATATTTGTTTAATCGTTGGTGTTTATCAAGAAAAAATACACACATCAGCTTTAGAAGTTTTAAAATATGACCATTTGCTGCTTTTTCCTTCTTTTTATGAAACATTGAGAAAATATTTGTGTTTTGGGGAAAAAAACTAATCAAAGAGGCCACCTTAGTGGGGCTGCAACCATTATAGTCAATTAACAGAAATATTAATTAGCAACCATTTTGATAAAAAAATAAAGCAAAAATGCCTAACACTTGACGGTTCCAAGTTGTTTAATGTGAAAAATGCTGCTTTTCAATGTGCTACGTTGTAGCAGATTGATTCCCCCTTGGGGTTTTGGATTAAACAAAATATTTGATGGCATCACATTGAACTGGGGGGAATCATAATGAACATTTTTCACAATTTTCTGGGGGTTTATAAAACAGATTAATTGAAAAAAGTAATTGACAGACATTTTTAACAATGAAACTAACCAGTTGCAGCCCTAACATAGAATGTCGTTCAAGTTTAGCACCTGATCCATACATCCCTCCTAGAATAGAGCAGAAGCCCTGTGGGTGCAGTATATTCAGATGACAGGTTACAATTACAATACAAAAACTAATTGGTAATTGGTTTGGCTACAGTCCATGACATGACATGAGAAGATACAGCAAACAAAGCCTACTGCTTTTCCACCTGTCATCTGTTAATATAGTATAATAAGCATTGTATTGTCTCTGAATGTTGTCAAGTGACTGCTCTGAATGTGTAAAAGGTTACTCAATAGGAGTGGAAACATTTAAAGTCCGTAACCTTCAGATATAAGCAGTGATACATGGCTTGTGGAACGAAGGCTTCAAGGAAAATTGAGGCATAAAACACACCCATCAAACTCACTATAAAATTTGTCTGCTTGGGTTTGGGCATGGCTCTTGGCAGTTGTGGTTATAATCTAAACCAGATTTGCCACTCCGGGCTCTTGAGTGGGAGGCTTGAGAATTCCTAAACTGAGTACATAAATGTTGAGATTTTATAGAGCACTTAGTGGAAAACTCAAAGGGTTTCCTCCATTCAGCCCTTACTGACCCTGGTTAGTCTACAGCCAGTGGCCAGACAGACAGATTGTGTTCCAGTGCAAATGAAAACTGATTAAATTTCACAGACTTAAATTGCACTTGGTTTATCTCTTTAGGACAGCCTCATTGGGCCAGAATGTATTGTAACCACATGTAAAAATAATTGTTAAATATATGACCTTTAAGCCAAAACAGAAGATTTGGTTTGTGGTCACATGATGAAATTATTTAACAATTTCCTGGCTCAACGTGGGAAATAAAGAAATATTTAACAGATTTTACCCGTTAGAAATCTGTGTGCCCTGTAATCTGCATTTCATTGATTTTTGATGCAGTGGCAGCGCACAGACATCTGTGTACCAATTTAATGAAAGTTACATAATTGTATAATTTTAGATTTCTATTTCCATTCCAGTGTAGATGAACGTCAGACTTGTTGACATTTTATTTTTTTCTTCTCAGAATAGCAGAGCTCTTTGCCACCACGAGTCTCCAAAATCTTTTCAATCCTGCCTGAACAGGAAGTGCCCATGACTTCCTGTCTTCCATTTTCTTGTGGGAGAGCAGGGGCCTGTCTTTTCCTAGATAGTGCAGGTTTCCTGCAGCTTTATTTGGGCTGAACAGATGTTTTGGGCAGGGCTCACTTTTAAAAGAGTCCTGCCTGATAGAGCAGGACTGTTTTGGAGAAGAGCGGAGGTTACCATAACAGAGAGAGCCTGCTTAAGAGCCTGGCCAGTGAGTGTTTTCCTGTTAGCAAGTGCATGCCACCGCTCTGGGACTTGCTTTACACTCACCATCTAAGAATATACACATTCCCCTAATACAACAGGACTATGCCTCTTTATAGCTTCCTTCAGTATTTATGATTCATTAGGCAATTATGGAAGTGTTTCTTTTTATATATATGTATTTAGTTTTTTTGGTGGGGGGGCTTTTTTGCCTTTATTATCTTAGTAGGTGGCAGAGAGGCCAACAGGAAACAGGGAGATGACCAGCAGCATAGGTCCTTGCCGAAATTGAACCAGGGACGCTGCCTTTATGTGGCATGCGCTATAACCACTTGGCTACCAAGGTGCTCTGATGAAAGTGTTTCTACCCTACCGTTCCTTTTTTAATATTCAGAATCAATATGAATCAAACGTCTTCTTACATCTCACTGTTGAGGCCTACATCCTGCTATGAAGCCATGATTGATGGACATTATCATTAGTAGTAATAATCAAGTGGAGTACTGCTCTGGCTCCATCTAGGCCATTAAGGTTGCTATTTTTGAGTCTAGGGTACACACCTAAGTACAGCTGTGGAAGACTTGCTGATTCACAATCTCTTCTGCCTTCTCTTCCCCCTGCAGTTGGTACTGTATGTTGTTAATCCAGTTTGCATTCCTCTGTAATCTGATAAACAACGCTGTCATCATCATCCAATCTAATAAGGAAGTACATTTGAACGAATGGAATAAAGATTGCAGTTTACATGTCAAACAAATGTAAAAACATCCTTTGTACCTTATGCAGAATGTAAAATGCATAATAGAATAAGCTTTTGTTTGCCATAAAATCTCAAATGGACATTTATGGTCTACAGAGAATGAATCCGACTGACTTTAGTGATCCCATCACTTTTCCCCTTGCACCACCCTTAGGTTCACATTTGCGGTTTTGACTGAAATGCCCCAACAACTATTAGATGGATTGCCATAAAAGTTTGTACAGACATTCATTTCCTCTAACTTTTCATCTAGTGTCATCATCAGGTCAAAATTCCAGTTTGATCAGTTCATGACAAATACCTGGAAAAACTAGTGGCTTCCCATCAGCCTCAGCTGTACACTGTGTAGTGCCAATTAGAAAATGTTAGCATGCTAACACACTAAACTAAGATGGTGAACATGGTAACATGAATTGTAAACATTATTGTCGTGAGTATTTAAGCATGCTGACGCTGAGAATGTTGCTCAAAGTGTGTGGGCTCTTATGCGGGATTGAAATGTCCAGACTTGCCACGTGCCAAAGGCCTGTCCATATCTACCATCGATCGAGTCTCTAAGGAGCCTCAAGTGGACTTCCTGCGGGCTACCAGAGAGTACACTTGGGGTGTAGGCTTTTATTACTTTTGATGACTTTTTTTGTTTTTTTTTGTTTACAGTTTTGTTGTATAAGTTTATTGATTGAGTGAAGTTTGTTCATACACAGAATATCCATCGGCCTGTAGCCTTAATGATGTGGGTTTGTTTATAAAGTCTGCTAAACTAGAGGGGCAAAGGTCAGTTTGAAATAAGTTACAAGATCAGGAAGCTCAATTAATCTACATATCCACAAGGGCCCAGTCTACAAGTCCAGAGGGAAGGTATTCAGCTGTCATCTTGACTAAACTGTATTGTGGTTGATACAGATCTAAACATATAACAAATCTAAACAGTCATTCTGCAGTCTGCATAGAAAATGTCTTCTTCTGAGAGCACTTCAGACAAAGTTTATTCTTCATGACATTTGCCATGTTTTTGTATAGCCTCCCCTACATCAGACCCCTGCAAGGGAGTACAGGCCTGCATGGCAGAAAGTCTAGCCTCAAGCTGCTTCAAAGAGTAATATGAATGACACCATTACAAACAAGTTTTTACATGGCTCAGCCCACAAGCAAATGAATGAGAGGAATATATCAAGTGTAGGTGGATACTACTCTGCCTGCCATCCCTGATTCATTAGTTTTGCAAGAGGGCATTCAGAGTATTAGCCAAGAGGTGAAAATGGTCAAGCCTAAAGCTCCCAATGTGAATCATTGTACTGCACACATGCAATGGCCTGCAGATTAAGCTCATCGGATTAAGCCCTAAAAAGCACCATAACACTCTTTACTGAAAACCGAACAGCACGTCCATGTTGGCTGATGGAGAAATGTCTAGAAAGAGAAGACTAATGACTAACACATTTCCTTTTAAGGCCTTGTGTGTTTTTCTGTAAAGTGTATTTACTCTTAGCTTCCTTGATTTTTCTATAAAAAAATGTTTTCCCTTCCATCCTTCACTGTAACTGACCATTAACTTGTAATTGTGGGAATGCGGCTGTTACCGTGACAGCAGTGATTGGAGGGTACACTGTAGGGTAACACTCCTAACCTTGTCATTATTTTTTCTACCAGATAGATAGCATTTTCTCCATTTTTGAATCACTGCCAATTACAGGATTTGCCATCTCTTCAGAGTAGAGGTTCATTCTTTCACTTGAAGAGGATGGAGCTGACCTACTGTAATTGTTTGATTTGTGATATAAGCTTTTAACCTTGATAACTAATAAACTTGGGTTGGTTTTAGATTTAGCCAATTTGGCTTGTTTATTTTATTACATATGATGTATAGACCCCTCTTCCTCTCTTAATGATCGATTTCACAGCAACCCAATCACCCATCATATCAATATCAGCATGCCTCTGATTATGGGAGAACACGTCCTTCTGTTCTTCCCAAGCAAAGAAAAATAGCTGGAAACAATGACACGTTTTTAAAATAATGGGTGGCATTTGATAAAACTCTTTTTTTAAATCATACACTGCCAGGGGTTTAGTGTCAAGCTAACAGACCCTTCTGAGGTTAATCTGATTTGAACACCTTATCTGTCCCTGTGGCTGCTCTTGATTTGCCTCGCTGTGGTCACTGACCTTCCATTCACACTCGCCACACAGATCACACCAGGATCAGCATGCTGTCGGATGTGGTGTGACAGAGGGATGGATTAGAACACAGTTGGCCGATGCAGAAGCTAGTTTCTTTTTATTGAGATGTAGAGTCCCAGGCTTATGAAAAGTCTTTAAATGGAGAGTACTGATTTATCTTAACATTTTCAATTCAAGTATCACTTATGGCAGAGGACAGGCATATGTCAGATGTGTTTTTCAAAGGTGTGGAAAGTATTAATTTATTCTGCATGGAAGATTGAGGGCTGCTGTGGAGTGTTTGGGGAAATACTTAACATTCCCATCTGACTGCTATCAGACTGCAAAGATGAAAGTGCAAGTTACTACTGATGTCCTTATCATTCATCTGGGATTTCCCTGAATGTTAAGGGCCTTTTTATGCGCTTGTTTGAATTCACCCGAGGCACCAAAGCAAAGGCGAGTACTGTAAATGCATCATGATTTAAGTAAACAGATAAAAGTCACCATTTCCTCCTGAAGTTAAACCTTCCCTTTGATATTTCTCTCTTCCCCGCAGTGCATGCTGTTCGTTTCATTAAAACAGTTTAAAATCCCTGCAGTCCTACACACAGGTTCTTATGGTTTCATGCAGTGTGCAGTGTGTGAATGGGACCTGCCACAGCCAGAGGGGATCAATTCCAATGACTTTTCACCAGCCCGGCTGCGTAGTTTGCATTCCTCACTCTGACACTGAAGGCCAGTGCAGGAAGGAGGAGGAGGGGCACAGCCTACAGGGGGCGGGGACAAGGGCAGGGTAGTTTTGAGGCATCTCACCTTTGGATTTTGATGTAAACTTGGCTTTGGAAATGACAGGTGTAAAACACGCTTCTTCAGTCCTAGCAGAGATTGTGAAAATGTGCTTATTTACCTTTATAAATATAATATCTGCAACACTTTGCACTTAAAATACAAACAAGGAATTTTGATGAATTGCTGCCCATTCAAGACGAATTTACATGAAACACTGAGTTCTTTTTTTTTTTTCTGTGAAAGCTGACACACGCTCATTGTGCACTCTCTACCCACAGTAAACAAATGTATTCTGTTCATATGATTTGGGGCCTTCATTTATAAAAAAAACCCTTCATCTGCTGTTATATTAGCTGACATTCAGAAAAATGATATGGAGGAAAACCAAAAGTGTTATGCAGCAGTGGCCCTGGTAATCAGTGTTTGGTTTTTCTGTCAAAGCCTGTGCATACAGTAGAGACAGAGCTCTCCTTGAGGCTTTGTTTTTGTTTGCTCCCTATTTATTTTTCAGCGACTTAGCATTAGCAGGCAGGATTGTACCCAGTGTGCACTCTGCTGATGTGGTGTCCCCTTGCTGGAATGGATAAATAATGTTATCTCTAATTCAGGATTCAAGACTTTATTTGCCATTTGCTCAGATAGGGGCATATATGGACATTGAAATTCTTGTGCAAATCCCTCAGTCAAATAATCAAAAATGCAATAAAATATACACATAATAAATAAAACAGATACATACATTAAAACAGGTAATGAAAGATATATAGTAAAAATATTAAGTATAAAGTGAGTGCGTAGTGTGTGGGGGGAGTTTCAGAGTTGTTGTTGAAGCGCTTCCTGTTTGTTCTCATGCTCCTCGATCGGTGGTATCTTGGCTGGTGTCTGGAGTTTCTCTGCCGAAAAACAGAGTGTCCAGGATGATGTGGGTCTCTGAGAGCAGTGGGTGAACAGAGTGCCCATGGAGGGGAGCTGTGTTCCTATGATCATCTATGTGGTTTTAATAGTCCTCCGGAGAGCCTTTCCTCTCCTTTAGTGTGATGTTTCCACACAGTTATAACCTCTGGTGAGGATGTTCCCCTGTAGGCCTGGATAAGAGGCTAATGGCTCAGGCCGGCTTTCTTGAGTGACTTTCTTGAGGCATTTTGCTATCCAGCTCAGGTTGTTGGTGATGTGCAGGTTCAGAAACGTGAAGCTGTTGACCTGTTCCACCTTGTTACATTTTGTCCACAGAGGTTGCAGATGGAGAGCTTTCTTCTGGAAATCCAGGATTAGCTCCTTGGTCTCGAGGACAAGATTGTTTTCCTGCCTATAGGGGAGTCTCTTGTCCACCAGCTGCCTGTAGTATTGTTTCACTCGATAAGTACTAGGATGGTTGTGTCATTTGCAAATTTGAAAATATCGTTAAGTGTATGGGTGGGCAGGCAGTAATGAGTGTAGAGGGAAAAGCCCCAAATCTGCAAGCCTTGCTACAAACTTTGTGGGGAGACAGTGTTAAGAGCTGAACTATAGTCCAGAAAGAGTATGTGGGCGTAGGTGCTGGGGTTGTCCATGTGTTAAAGGGCTGAGTAGTCTTGGTATACAAGACATTGGAGATCTCCGCCTAATGCAGTCTGGGGATTTCTAAATGCACGGTAGTTGGCAAGAATGGCTGCTAACAAAATTACACCCCTCACACTTTGTCAAAGACAATACGAAGGGCCGCCCTAAAGACTTTGAACTGGGGCTGCAATGCAGTTGTTTTTTTTAACTCTCTAATTGTTTCCACCCAGTTTTAACAACGAAACTTGGGAGATTGTCCTTAGTCTTTATGAGTGAAGCTTTTACATTCTGACCTGTGAGTCTAAGGGCTGAGTGGAGAGCAAGAGCCACAGCATCATCCACCAACCTGTGTTCCCGGTAAGCAAGCTGAAGAGAATTGGCGGTCACAGGTATGAGTCCCTGAATCTCAGCCCTGGTTTCTCTAGGGACTTCATGATGACTAATGTGAGCACCACCAAATAAAAGTCGTTCAAAGCCAAGTTGTGTTCACTGAGTTTAACTCGGACATCTTTTATTAAACCATGGTTTCTAATTAGGAAAAACCTGGATAGTCCTGAGGGCCACCCACATGGATGTATATGGGCTAACAGTCTGGGTTTATTCATGGATATTGTCTATGGCCTCCGAAAACACCTGTGTCAGTTGTCTCAAAGCAGTCTTGCAGTTGCTTTGTCTGACTAGTTTTGCACAGTGTTTGCCATGACCGGTTCAGCTTTAAGCTCTTGGTATGTAAAGGCTGCAGCTAGATGGCAATGTGGTCAGATTCACCAAAGACTTAGGGACTGCAGTGTGTGTCTTCTTGATATTACCGTGGCATTCGTCTAGTGTTATTTCCTCTGGTAAGAATAGGGATATTTTGGTCATATTTTGTTAAAATTGGCTTAAGTTTGCAATAACTAATACACCATAATTTATGGAAGACAAGCAGTATGGCCATGTGCCTGAAGGCCTGCTCTCAATCACACTTTGTGATGAAGGAGGACAAAGTGATCCTGCAGCCTGGACAGTGCATTGTTGACACCTGGCGTCACAACGCCAGGCGTTACTTTGTATAATGTGCATGCATGGTGAACAGTGTTATAAACATGCAGAGTCACATCCCTGTTCTTCAGCGGCGAGCAGACAAACAGCTCATATCCCTGACTTGACTTAATCTCCTATTAGTGTCTCCACTCAGTCTTTCAGGGCTCAGGATACCATCCCCCTCTCACGGAGCAGTGTGTTTAATTTACTGCACCCATCTGATCAGCCAGGAAAACTTCTGTTTTTCTCCTAAAATATGACAGAACTGTTTGTGTTTGTCAGAAAGTTTCTTATTTGAATTTTTTTTTTAACATATTCTTTCCTAAGTAATTAAACCTTATTTGACTAACAAATTTCTTGCACTAATTTGAAGATGGATTTATAGGTTCTGATTTGATTTTTATGGTGCAGCTATCATGCATTTTTCTGTTTCTTGACTAGTATTTTCATGAGTGACTCACTTGATACCCACAAATATGTCAAATCCACTTTAGTCGCCATAGCAGCCACACTGCTCATTATGGTATTAACCTGATCCGTGAGGCAGGTTAAATCTTACAAAATGCCAACAACAGAGACCAGATCAGCAGCAAATAATGAGATTTTTTTGTCATGAGAGAGTTGCACTGTGAGCTCTGCTGTGCTGTGTATGTTACTGCCTGAGGGACTGAGGGGGCTCTGCTGCTCCTAACGTTAAAGATTCAAGAAACAGACAAGCCAAGAGAGAAAAATATGCAGTTCAATATTGACTGTTCCAGTCAGGCCATTCATTCTAAAACGGGGATATATCCCATAACATGTGTTTCCTCTTTCAGGAAGGGCGGTAGCCTCTGAAAAGTGTTGCCGGGGCACCGCTTGGTTTTCTCAGGCAGCACCAACAAACTGCAACTACAACAGGGAAGAAAGCGATGTGCCACTGCTGGACTTTCTAAACCATTTGAAACAAGCAAAAGTGACCACATAAGAAAGATTCCCTCAGATGTATTCATTTTACTGGATGCATTTCTGTATTATGAACAATTGAAATTCCCTAATTTATGTATGCAAATAAAGGTATTTTCAGGTACAATAAAGACAAAATTATTAGTAGGCCTATACATTTGGATAAGATATATGATATATGCAATTCTTTATTGGTATTTTGGTGATAATGATTTATTAGGAAGTTAATTTGAGCAACTTCTATCTGTTTCAAAGTCTGTTTTTGGCTTATCCAACAAAGTAAATACCAATCACACTGATCCAAAAGTCATAAAAATGAAATATTGCTGTAATGCATCATTATTTTACAGCAATGACTGCAATGGTCCAATACATCCAGAAAAAAATTAAAAGGAAAGATATTAGTGTATAGAGGGGATGGCAACATTTTAGACTTGTATACATCTACATCCAAGATGAATTCAATTTGAATACAAAAATGTTTACTGTATCACCATAGTGCAGTCGCTACCATAGATGACAGCTCCTTGTAACAGCTGTTTGTGAATGCTTCCACCTCCTTGGGGAGTTTTTTGGTGCTCTGTTACAGTTAAATCCACTTGCAGGCAGTGCAGGTGCACAGACATGCACTCATCTCCTCCTCCATCCTTTTGTTTCCCTTGATTGCCAGCAGTGCTCATTGAACCAGGTTCAAGAGGATTTCCAGTGATTACAAACAAAGAGCCAGCTGAGATTAGCTGAGATTAGTTGATCCTTTAAGGTTACCAAATTCCCACCTCCCCCCTCATGATCTGTACCCCAGTTCCCTGCCACACAGCGTCTTCAAGTTGCTACCATAACAGGGAAACAACGTCTGGATTGCCTTGAATTTGCATGCATTAAAGAGTATACTATCTTTTTTATATTTCTCTCTGCTCAAAATACCTTAGCACTCTGCTGCAGTATAATGTGCTCTTCTTTGCCTCATCCTGTTTGTCTTTGGTTCCACTTTCACATTAAATCCTGCCCCATGCTGTTTTCAGTTTAAAGGCTGAAGAGCTTAATCTGCTCTCTCACTACATCTCAGACTTGAACTTTCCTCTCACAGTGCTCCAAGTTACATGACAATAACTTCCTGCCATTCTTCTTCGCTTCCCTCACCTGACACCTGCTACACTCTACTGTATATACAGCAGTTAGATTAACAGTATCATGATTCTGTGTGGAAAGAACCTCTTTGTTGAAAGTAAGGGAGCTACTTTCAGTCTGCTCAGTCTATCTAGCTTTCATTGAGGGCTGTTTATTTACCAGTAAGGCCTAGTTTGTACCACCTGCTGGACAACAAGATTTTTTTCTAAGGGTGTTTGAGGGTATTACCCATTAGGTGCTCCAAACCGAAAGCCTTTGGCTTAATGGTTAACTGCTCATTGCTTCTACTTTCTATTAGGACAGCATACTTAATAATTGATCAAGCTGTTAATAACTGATGAGGACTTTGTTATGCAGTTTATATGTCAGCTGACTTCTGCAAATGAATGGACTGAGCATCTATTTCTGTACAGTCTACATTTGTATTTCAAATGAACTTTATTTGTTTATTTGTGAGTCACAACATTCTGTGAATCAATATTAATAAATACTGTTTAATATTTCACTCATAGTAAATTAGTTATTAATTAAGTAGTCATTAATTTTGTTTTTGTTTTTACAATTAAATTATGTCAGTTTGACTAAATAGTTAGTAGTTTCAGTACCACACAGTCTTAACTATGCAAGAAAATAAAAAACTAAACTTTGAGTTCTGTAAGTCAGCTTTAGTTCCAGCCTTTAAAACAGTGGTGAAGCTGCAGTAGTGACTAATAGAGTGTAGCTGTTTCGCCCTGCGATGGTCTCATGTCAGGCTAGTGTGGACTTGTTTAAGGATCTCTCCGCTATCATGCTTCCATGCTGCATGTCAGAGCCTGACCCTGATGACAACACTCCCTCCACAGTCTCCTTCACACCTGGGCACTGGCCACTCTCCCTTGCTACAGTTATTTATACCAAATCATAGTCACCACAATAAGCGATGACGGCTTGTCATAGAGGTGACATTTTTACCTCTTTCTAAACATTAAACTTGGATTTTTGTGGGGTGTCTGCCTTGTACTGAATAAACTTAAATAAAATATATCAATTGTAGTCATCACCCTATGTATCACAGTGTTATCACAAAGTCAATATTGCCCTTGGCAGCCAGTACTGCCTCTGTTTGGAATTTCAATTAGTTTTAGGAGCTACGAAAATACTCTCTCTTCCTTGTCAAGTTTACATACTGTCACTTCTTCTTCCAGCGAAGTGAGTGTCGGGAATTAATGTTTTCACACTGAGCTGCGGGAAATAACATTTGACAAACAATGGCTGAATTATACCAATAATCTGTGTGAGTACAGGGAGGAAAGTGTTGCCTGCTGTGTCTAAAGAGTATAATATCATATACAGTGGCAGCAAAGTCACTGAAGAAAGAACCATCACTCTGTGTATCTTCTGTGACTGAGAATTTTGTCACGATACATAAATAACCCATAGTCATGCAATAATTCTGTTATAATTCAGTGATAAAGCTTGTAATAATGGCTTCAAATGTGGTAAAAGATTATGTTTTTTATGTGTAGTATAATCCTGTGCCTGTAGGTGGCAGTAACAACATTCATACACTGATTTTTTTCTGCCTTTTACCTCATCAGGGACCTTCTCAATACTGTGTGAGTGTTTGTGTGTGAGTGTTTGTGTGTATGCATGTAGCTAAACAGTTTTTAAATGGCTACTTTTTACCAAAAGTGTGATAATAAATTAGGTGAGATATATCATTGTTTTTTGTTTGGTCTTAAATGCTCCCCTGTTTTTGTTTACTTGTGTGCTGTGCAACAATTCACCCTTCACTTTAGTGAGGGAGACAAAAAGTCGATGCAGCCGCATTTTAGAGGTAATTTGAAATATACAGTGCGGTCAAGTTTTGTGAAGCATTGATAGCTTGAGTAAGCATATTTTTTTTAGGTTTTTTTCAATGACATTACTTTGTGTTGTGTCCAGTGAAGCCAAAACACAGTTGGCAGGGCTGAGAGTGTGACTGCAGGCCCTCTGGGCTTGGCACCGCTTCAGACCATCTCTGCTGGTTCTGTAGAAGATGCTGTGGAAAGGCACTGCTTGATTAGTAGCATCTATTAATTTTCAACTGACATGAAACCTCACTGCAGACCCAACACAGATACAGTGCCCAGCTCCTGTGTGTGTCTGTGTACATACTCTTAATTTGTGCCTGTGTCTTTGCGCAGCATATACTTATTGTGCGCCTGGTGGCCCCACTACAAAGTAAAGGAAGCGGTACCCCTCAGGAAAATGGGTCATTTTCTTCTCCTGGGATAAATAAACCATCCCAAAATACCAAGTTAAAGGAAGAGGATGTGGCCCCTGTTGTATTTGTTTTGTACCATTTTAAGATGGAAAGGATAACCTGGTTGTCAGCTCCAGGTTAAACAGAGATGCATGCTGTAGTCGGTCTGTTGTGTCAGGAGTATTTTTGAGGTTGTAATGTAAACTCTGCATCTAAAAGGTGAAGCATTTGACTTAATGAAATTCCAGACCTATCTTTGTGGCCCACCCACGTGTGTAACTGTAGCACCATGCATGCATAACTTTTCTCTCAAACAAAAACCCTTGACAAACTGGAACGTTTTTCACCAGGAAGCAGCACACACTTTCAAAAACCTTTCGAGGGTTAATAGCGCTCCTGGCTTTGTGCCGCTTCAATAAAACTTCTTCCATCGGTGGTGTTGAACTTTGGCGGAGGTTATCATTACTGTGACAAAATACCCACAAAACTCTCCAGCGTTCAGGAGTTTTGATTGAGTTTTAAGGACAGTGGGCAGAGAGAGGCGTCTTTGTTATGACAGGGTTTACACACACACACATCAGCAGGAAACAGCCACTTCCTTTTTTGAGTCCCTGGAGACTTCTAGTTGGGAGCCAGCCTGTGTTATCGGTTCTGTCCTGAGCTGGATATGTGGTTGATGTCACTGTGGTCCAACCACTTTGTGGCCTCAGTCAGGACAAACACACACAGACAAAACACACACACATGTCTCCATGCAGAGCCCCACAACAGACCCTGGGCATGGAAACACAGCTAGCTGAGGACTTGACCTTCATCCTAAAGAGACTCTTCAGATGAGATGCCAGCTCCTCATGAACTCCCCTATACTCCTGTGAGCCATGTAGGGACATTTCTGCCTTTGTTGTGTGTAAGATGGTCCACTCCTTAGTGTGAAAGGGGAAACTCTGCTGACCCTTCTCTGTCAACATGTGTTAGCTTTGATGTTTTAATTTCGGCTCCACCCAACACCCAACACTGCTAACAGCTTGAAACTGCTGTATTGCAGGCCAGTTATCATGTCCATATGCAGCAGATGTTGTGACTGTGGCCAGTGAGTCAAGTGGAGAAGAGAAACACTTGCTTTGCTGTTTTGCCACCAAGAGGTATTCAGCCTCAGTGGGCCCCTTTTGTCTTTTAATACCTGTACAAATAATTGAATCAATAAATATACACATACACACACACACACACACACACACACACACACACACACACACACACACACACACACACACACACACACACACACACACACACACACACACACACACACACTAGCCAAAACTAGACATTTAAAGACATCACCTTCTCTCTGTGAACTCTGGGAAATTATAACTGGCATTTTTTACTTTTTTACTTTGTCGATTACAGAGCTGCAAAGTTTGGTCAAGTAATTGTTTGCTGCAAAACATCTTAGGTTTCATCTTGGGCTTTGGGAAATGGTGATCAACATTTATTTATTTTTTTTTACCATTTTCTGACTTTTTTTTAGACCAATCGTTTAAGAACTTTTTCTCAATATACTGTACTGCTGTGTGAAACTTACACTATACGTTTTACACAATTTCTAATATTGTTTCAGAAACAAGTTTGTCAAATTGTTAATTCAACAGTAACAATTTAAAAAAAACTGATATAATATGTTTGAAAGACTTGTTTGTTCATGAGAAATATGTTCTTTATTGTTTTCAGCAAGATTGGCAGTTTGGCTTGTTATAAAGATTAGAGCTGCAACAAGTAGCCTAAATGATTAATTGGTGGACAGAAAATTAACCAAATGGTTGTTCAAGACCTTTATAAGCAAAAATACCAAATTTTCTCTGATTCTAGTTTTCCAATGTAAACATTTGCCAATTTTCTGGTTTTATATGAATATAACTGAATTGCTTTGGTGTTTGGACAGCTGGTCGAACAAAAGAAGACGTATTAAGATGTCACCTCAGGTTCTGTGATGTGATGGAAATTCTTCAATTAAACAATTAACTCAAATAAAACTCAAATAGTTGTTAGTTGCAGCTCTAATATAAATCATTTTATAAAAAGTCATACTGATGGAAACACTCAGCAGCGATATCAGTTATAAAATAAATATATCATAATACCATATGAGGAGGGTTAACCCACTGCAGAGAGTGAAGCCTTGCTGTAACAACAGCAGCAGTAATCCAGGCCTATCCACACACCCAGCAGTGCTTCAGCCCGGCTCTTATCTCCTCTGCAGCTGCTGCAGATTTGAGCTGAGCGGTGCAGCGTGGAACCTCAGAGCTTCTACACCCCACAGAGGATGTTCACACTGCCACACATCCACAGATAGATCCACACTGGGCCTCAGCATACTTTAAACCCCCTACCATTCTCATTGCAGCTTCGCCTCATGCTTCAAGTCAAAATTCTGTGTGGCTGACACAGTCTGACTGTGTACAGCCGGAGGCTACAGTAACACTTCATTTGTCAGCTACAGACATTCACAGTATATATTTCTTCTCTATGTGCAGGGGCTGTCAAATGTTTTTCATCGCAGACAGTAATACATATTATATTATACTGTATTGATCATACTTACACAGTGTGTGTGTGTGTGTGTGTGTGTGTGTGTGTGTGTGTGTGTGTGTGTGTGTGTGTGTGTGTGTGTGTGTGTGTGTGTGTGTGTGTGTGTGTGTGTGTGTGTGTGTGTGTGTGTGTGTATATTTATTGATTCAATTCAACAGTCAACTGGACGTGAAATTATTTCAAAGTTATATATTATATGTATTTTTACCCTCCTTGACACATTTGTTTTTACTGCTGCAGACAGTAGAAACCCTGCTACACCGAATGGCTCAGCAATCCTCTGTCTGACCTTAATAATTTATCATTGGTAGTGTATATGAGCCTGTTGCATGCAGAATTCATTATACAGAATGGTTACTTGAGAAAATGCGGTAGGCATCTAATTGAACTTTGTGCAGGCTTGCGTACCTTTTGTGACTGGATTCAAACCCAGGATTTGGTGGTTAAATAGTCAACTGAGCCAACAGGACGTCTCCTGATAAAACATTTTGGAGTGTTGGAGAACTGCCTTTACCACTGCAAAATGTTAGCATTTTAGTAGCAGCCAACTCTTGCTTATTGGGACTCATATACTGAGACTTTTGATTGGCTGATAATGAACAGGAATATTTACAATGTGAATTATCAGGTTAAGCTCCTCATGGGCATTCCCCTTAACATATATTACGTGCATTGTATGTATATAGCCTACAGTCACAAATCTCAAATTTTCCTCAGATGGCTTAATTTTTATTAGGCTATGAGAAAGAAATCTCAGCATGAATCTACAGTAGTAAATAGTGGACTATATCCCCTGCAATGCATTTAGAGATAAGCTTTATATTAGCCTCCTTGGAACTGGAATACATGCACATACAGGTCTCGGGTAAACAAAATGTTTGATTCCAGCTGGAGGCCTTTGTTGCATGTCATACCCATTTGTCTGTTTCTTTCCATCTTTCCAGCCCGTATCTCTACTGTCACTTTCAAATATAGGGCACAATACCACATTTTTTCCAGGTTTATGGAATCCCGTATAGTGCGTTCACAGCAGTAGTGTCAGTGCCTCATTACACCGTTGAAGGCATGTCCTCACATGCACGAGAAGAATCTGTGTCCTCAGGGCAAATGATTTACAGCCACCAGCTGTGACACTTCAAACTATGTTTTCTTGTAGCCGTGCATCATCGTCCATTTTGCCTTGCCCTTATTTATGCTGCTCATTTAGTAATAACTAGCTGCAATGATTGAGTATAACTAGTCATTCTGAAACTAATAAGACATTCTTGAGGGGACAAACACATGGATTTCTATCTTTGAAAACAATAGTTTGTATTTAATATTCTAAAAGCTGTGTTACTGCTGCTGACACAGCTGTATCAGTATGCTTTGATTTATTTTGTGTCCATAAAACTCTAAAGTAGCATAAGAAGCATATTCTGCCCAAAAAGTAAAAAAAAAAAAAAAAAAAAGGTTTCAAGAAAATCTGTGTCGCTACTCGCCTACACAGCCTGAAATAGGGGATTTATGACTTTGCAGTTTTACCAGTTTTACACCAAATTGCTTCTTGTTATTCTGTATACAGTAGTAAGCCTAAAATCTCTTCTTGCCGCGGCGGGGGGAAATAGCTCAGAGGTGTGAGAAAAGAAAAACCAAAGACCCAGACACATTTCTAACAGCTCAATGGGCAAAGTCTCTCTCTCTTACTGAATCCCCTCTTCGCCGGGCTCAGCTGCTCCCATCTGCAGCTCAACTCATCGTACAGTCGAATGTAGTTCAGTGTGTCAAGCACTACTGAAATATTAACACAACATCGGGCAGGAATGAGTGTGAGTATTCATGGCTTAGTACATCATCATGATGTAAGGGAGCCCTTTACTCTCCCCAGACGTGCACATTTGTATGTGTGTTTAAAAATAAAAAAAGGTTAAACTTTCTCACAGTTCTGTGGATTTCTAAAATGAAGTTTCCAGACACCAGTATGCTTTTTATACAGAATGAAGCAATATGAAAGTAACCACAACAGCTGCCGGCGGGACATACTGTATTTCAGTAGCTGGACCATGTTCGTGCCACACCGTGACAAGTATAATTTTTTTTTGACAATTCCCATCGAGGTCTTTCGGATCTTTGAGTTTGTGACTTGCAGCTGTAGGAAGGGAAAAGAGAGGGATAAATAAACCAAGATGAACACTGCCATGTTTCCTCCCCCCATTTTCCTCATCAGGATGTGAAACTTCCAACATCCACAGCATGTAGACAGTATCTCTGTTTTGGTCAATCTCATGACTTTTTTACCCACAGGTGGGTTTATATGTTTTTAATAAGGATGATGGTATGAAGAAGTGAAAGTAAGCATTTTTGTGAATCTTGGAGCAGCACATTATAACTGCGGCATATAGAAAGCCAAACTGCAGAGACAGGAAAGTGATTTTTTTGCCAGCTTTATTTCAGCTTTTTATGATATATTTACTGCTTTTATCTTTTGTTTTCCGCCTCACAGTTCTGATTCATTCTAATCAAAGGCCATGCTCATGTATGAATCATTCCCTGGCATTTCAGAAGCTTGTGTATGATCAAATTTTGTCGTTCCACTCCCAATATATCTGTGTACTTGGCAGATCAGCCAGCTTGTAATCAAGCAGCAGCTTATCTTTTGTAGGGGAAAAAACCTTCACATTTGATGTCTTGGGCTAAAAGGTTTAAATCCTCCCATGTTCTTGGTATGTTTTGAAAACAGAGATTTCTTTGAGGCTCAAGTCATTGGTCAGGTCATCGTGATTTCTTCCAGATTTGGATATTTCATTTTATTTCAGTGAATGTGTGGCACTTTTCGTTTTGCTTTATGACCTATTTAGTGGGCCGTTGTTAAGATTCTTTAAGATTCTTCTGTTAAGATTTTTTAAATGAAAGGCTTCTGACTGCTGCATATTATGTGCCATCTGTTTAATGTGATTCATCTACTTGTTCTGCCATTGGCCCTGGTTTCTCAGCTGAACTAAATAAGCATTCAGCCATATTGTTGTTTTCCTGACCATAGAAGCAGACTCTCCCTCTGGATATAAGGCTGCATTTAGTGCAACCCATTTATTTCACGATTACTCATCTGGCTCCCAAAAGGAGTCTCATTAAAAAAGAGTAAAAATTAAACAGGTTAATTCTTCCCATGTGTAGCTACAGCATGCTAATGTAGAAAAAAAACTAAAACAATGAAGGCTTGAAAGAATTTGGAATACAGAATGACTTAGTAAGTGAGACAGATGCACATATGAGTCTGCGTTGCACCGAGGCTCAGCATTGGTGGAAGCTGCAGCAGAGCTCACACAGCATCCTTCATCCCCCCCATCCCTCGTTCACTGCTCTACCTCGCTCACTCACTCACTCACTTTATCTCTTCTGCTGACTGGGATATTCCTACACGCACAGACTTGGAGCAGCAAGGAATTACAGTGAGACTCTTTCCTGTGTTTGGGCATAAATTCATTCTCCATCCATCCTCTTCGGCTCTCCCCTCTGGATCCTTTTGCCTGTACTCCAGCGCTCCCTCCCCGGGTCAGAAGCTGTGGATTTGTGGGTCAGAGTTAGATCATGGACCAGGGAGGAGCAGGGGATGATCAAGGAAAGTGGGTCACTGAATGGCTCTCCTGACTGATGCCTGTTTGGACCTGGAGGAATGGGGTGCACCACCAGCACAGTTGTGTTTGATGGGCTGCGTACTGTCTTAGAGAGGAACTGTAGTGGCTACATCTGTAAGGGAGCAGCTGAGCCCGTTGGGCCATCTGAGGCTGAGCGAGCGCTGAGTCGGAGAGAGTCGCGTATACTGCCAACTCCGAGAGTACTGAAGGTGTGTGTGTCTGTACGTGTGTGTGCTGACACAATATGTATATCATTGTGCTGTGCAATACATTCAAATAGACATATATACAGTATATTAGCTGAAAAAAACAGGAATTGTTTTCATCATTGATTCACCATTCTTTTTTTTTCAATAAATTGATGAGTTTTTCATCTATAAAATGTCAGAAAATAGAGAAAATACTGATCTTTCTTTAAAATCTCTGAAGTTTACAAGGTTCATGGTGACGCCTTCAAATTGCTGTTCTATCATTAGTCCAAAACCAAAATATGTTCCATGTAAAATTTTACAAAACCATAAAAAGCAAAAGCAATAAATCCTAAAATTTGAGAAGATGGACCTGAATGTTTTGCGTTTTTGCTTGATGAATGAATTAGATGATAAATTGTTGTTGATTGATTTACTGTTGTTTGACTAATAGTTTCAGCACTGATGCATATGTCACTAAAACACACATTCCTCTTCATGTAAAACTCATTCTAAGTTGATTATTGATTGTTGCTAATCAAATTATTTATGCTGCATTCCTTCCCTGATTCTTTTATGAAGAGGGCAAGATGCAGAACACAGAGACAATAAATGATTCAGATGGTAGTAATATTACTGTACCATATGTATGTGCAGGTTCACTGAGTGCAACCTTTCCTTTTGTCAAGGAAAAATCCCCATATTGATGCAAAACTGTGTTTGATTTTATCGGACAGATTTATAGATGCAGCAACTGCAGCATTAATAATAATCAACATCATCTCAGCTGTGTAAATATATAACCACGAGTGTATAAAATGTAGGGCAGTAGGAGGGCTGGATCTTGCCTCTCACTAAGCACTGCATGGGTTAAAGCCTCTGTGGGCTGGGATTGGGGGTGAGGAGGATGAGGGAGGGGGGACAGTGAGCTCTGTGTCTGCTGGAAATCAATCACCACTCTTCATCTGTGAACCAGCGGGCTTGGCAGGGCTTCTGCTGCTCCGTACCAGCTTGTCTTGCCCTTCTTCCCCTCACTGGTGCATCAGATTCACAGCAGAGAGCAAAGTGACAGTCGCCCTGGCTGAGTGCAGGGAATTAGGTCAAGGGCACGTTTGCTTCTGTTGGCTCAGGGATGGTCTTATCATCCAGTCAGGGTCAATTAATCTTCTGTCAGCATTTAGCTGTCTTACAAATCAATAGTTAAAAGTGTGCATGCATGGGAAGTCGTTTGCCTGACACATTTGCATACTGCAACTCACTGACTTTATCCTTGCACAAGAATATACTGCTTTGTGTATGTATCATTTGTTTCTCATTCCCTTTTGCACCTTTTTAATCTACCAGGCCTGATTATAAAAATATATGAACCATTAGCTTTGCCCTTTTAATTCCCTCTGACTGCAGCAGGTTATTTCTGGGAATTTAGAACACAGAAATGATGGGGCTAAAGGCTACACACAAAGACAAAGCTGTCTGTAGGAGGCTGATCTATACTCATGCAAGCAAAGAGTAAGTAATTAAATGGCCTGTTTTGGCTGTTTTTACTAATCTGCTGTTTCACTCACTGATAACAACAGCTCACTCTTTTCCTTCCTCGTGGAATTTCACATTTAATTTGTGGACGTTAATTCTCCTCAGAAGATGATCTGCCTCCAAACATAAAAGTCACAGATTTGAATAATACAGCAATATATATGCAGTCTTAATTCAATGGTTTAATTCTTGATCTTAAGAAAAGCTATCCTTTCAGTGTTCATATATCATCAATATTTGCTTTCACAATGTTTCAGCTTCCTTCCGATGCTTGAGGCCAACTACAGTAATGTGCGGGTGTCTGCTAGTTTTATCAGAGGAATGTTGTTGCAAGGAAGTGGTGATGTCAGTTTGGTCGCAGATAAAAGCAGTTTTTATCCAATAATTTTAGGGAGTAATGCATCCAACTTGGACCTGTGATGGCTTTGCTTGCAGTGAGCCATGTCGAATTATTCTTTATTTATAAGTTGCTTGTGTTGGGGAGTTGATGAAATACCTAATCAGGTCTACATGTTATCAACCAGAAACTATGCACAGATTAAATCCTTTTAATAGACTGGATTACTAGACTAATGTTGCCTCGACTTAGATCTCTTACGCTGTTTATTTTAGCTATGTGTCTGATAATATGGAGGACAAAAATGTAATTAATAATTGTCTTTAATTTATTTGTACCTTTTTATACGAATCTACATGTAGTTTTTTATGTATTTCTGGTGTTTTAATTAGGGCCCGAGCACTGACAAGTCAGTGAGGGACCTATTGCTATTGCCAGGATTCTTATTATTATTTTTCACGTTCTTATGCCGCCACTTTGGGCGCATTTTTGGTGGCCTGAACATGCATGAAAACTCATGAAATTCTGCACACACGTCGCAGCTGGTAAAAATTTATTTAATTTAACGTGATTGGACGCAAGCGTGGTAAGGGGACTCGCTAGCGCCCCCACACGTCGGGTCATGTGACCACAAATCTTCTCGGATCTGCATGAAATTTACATATGTCATAGGTCTCATTGGATCATTGGAAAATTAATTTTGTGGAATTTTTTTACCTAACAGGAAGTCGCCCACGCGGCGTGGCGTGCACCGATTCTCATTTTTCGAACACCGCTTTGAGGACTTTATGATGTTCACAGAATCATGAAACCTGCCACGTAGGTTTCAAATCATGAGCTCTTTCATCTGATACCACATTTGCCCAATATTTTGCCCCAACAGCTCAGTAGCGCCCCCTAATGCCTTTTCCCACTTAGCATGTACTGACAAGCTCTAAAACTCACCAAATTGGACACACTCATCAAGACTCACAAATATTATTTTTTGGTATAACCGAAACTTTTTAAGTGCCAAAATGACTCTACAGCGCCCCCTAGAACATTAAAAGTTGAAGCCCCGCCTTCTACATGCACGTACATGAACGAAATTTAGGATTCATATATATCATGACCAGACGCACAAAAAAGCCTCTTGGACACATACCCTAAGTCCAACAGGAAGTCGGCCATCTTGGATCACAGGTGCATTTTTGCCGCCATTTTCCCCATTTCCAGGCCTCGTACTTTAACGCACTCCTCCTGCAGTTTTGACTCCACAGACTTAAGATTCGCATTGTATCATCCTCAGACCTTGATGATGTAAACTTGACGACAGATTTTTCCTACGTTATACCAGGTGGGCGTGGCAGTCGTTTGTTTGTATAAACAAACAACTCCTTATAACTCCTCCATACATTGTCGGATGTTTATACATGCACTGCGTAAAATGTCACACCTGGTGACGCCGTTTCAATTTCAACATCATTGGGGGTGGATGTGGCAAGGGGTCTCCATAGCGCCCCCTAACAGCAGGTCATGTGACCACAAACTTTGTCTAATCTTAGTGTAATTTACAGGACTCATAGCACTCATGGGTAAACCCTCAAATTATTTTTTTCAAAATTTTCGCTCTAACAGGAAGTCGGTTATTGTGCATTTCCTGCGTCAATTTACCATTTTTCCAACAGCGTTTAAAGGACTTTCCCGTCTTCACAGAATCACCAAATTGCCCACATAGGTTCACACTCAGGAGCACTTTAATTTGAGACCATAACTGCCCCTGGGCGTGGCACAACAGCTCAATAGCGCCCCCTAATGCCTTTATCCATTTTGTACATTTTCACAAACTCCTACACTCACCAAATTGAACACATATGTCAACATTCACACAGATTGACTACTGACAAAGTTTGGGATTTTTAAGTGAGAAGATGACTCCACAGCGCCCCCTTGAAGATTTCAAAGTTTAAGCCCCGCCTTCCACATTGACATAGAAAAATGAAATCGACAAGGCCTATGTATTATGTCCAGACGCACAAACAAGCCTCTTGGACCCATACCCTAAGTCCAACAGGAAGTCGGCCATCCAGGCTAAAATGTTCAATCTGGATAATTTTTATTATTATTATAGTTGTACGCCTTTTTGACAGCCTAAACATGCCCCAAAACTCACCAAAACTTGCAATCATGTCCGATCCGGAGAACACTTTGATATTTTAAGGAGCGCGGAAATGGCCGACGCAAAAATTGATTAATAGCGCCCCCTAGAAAATTTAAAAAATCAAGCCCCTCCACTCAGATTGACGTAGACAAACCAAATTCGGGAAACACATGTATCGTGTAAAGACGCACAAAAAAGCCTCTTGGAGCCATAGCCTAAGTCCAACAGGAAGTCTGCCATCCAGGCAAAAATGCTCAATCTTAATGATTTTTTGACCCTTCACCCACAATCCTTATTGCTTAGAAGTCACTCAGACTCATTTGTGGTCTTAGACTGCCATCTAGTGGAGACATTAACCGCTGCACACAATGTTCAATTAAAGGCACAGGAGCAAAGACATCTACATGCCAGTTTTGACAGCCCTGCGACCGCCGCACGCACCGACGTGCACGTACGGCGTTACAATTGGGGGGGTAAACGGGGGGGTGCGAGGGCCCTTCGACACTGCTTGCAGTTTTAATTGTACTTGTTCTTTTTCTCTTTTTTTTCATTTCTTTATTTATTTCTGTCTCTGTGTTAATGAAGTCCTACCTTCACTGTAAAGCAGGATTGATCGGGTTGAAGCAAAAATTGCAATTTTTCATTCAATTATGCATTTCATTATTATTCCTATTTATTTCATCATCTATTTGTGTAGTTATTTTAATTAATTGATGAATAACACACTTTTTTACCTCCATATCATCATTTCCTGTGTACTCTATAAGCACACACAGTAGCCTACCTTTACATAAATGTTCAGTCCGTTATGCCAATGTTTTCTTTTTGATATCTTTCTGAAAGTTGGAACATGTTGCAGATAACCAGCATTACGTACTCATTGTGTTCACTTAGACAACCAATAAGTTCTCCCATCTCAAAGCTTTATGTCTTGGTCTAATGGATTTACAGTAAAACATCAGCCTGCTTTGCTCGGCAACGGGGGTTGTTTTTCCTGGTGATTGCTTACCATTTTCAGACGTTTTAGCCATCCTGAAGTTTCTCTTTAGGGAGGGTTTCAGACATCACACAACATCAAGGTGTGTGTGTGTGTGTTTGTGGGTGTGTGAGTGCTCACTTGCTGACTGATATACTGGACCATTATCTCCAGCACTCAGGCTTATGTTCTTAAAAGACACTGGCTACAGCAGTTTGATTTTCCCACAGACTTCAGTGCAGCGTTATTCATTTTCACTACTGTTAGTTACATTGAAGTCTTGCATTGATCGATAAAGTTTTGATCTGTAGTAGCCTTACTGTAAGTATTGCAACAATGATATGTTTAATAAGTGCACTAATGTACTCAAGATGTACTCAAGACTTTTTTTCATTTTCAAGCTCTGTTTTTGCCTCATGATTACATCCCGTTATGTTTAGATGCTATTGTGTCCCGCATCCTACCGATGTTAACGGAGTTAGACATGGCGTGGTGTCATGATTAACTCCATGTTAAAATGTCTTTCTTGGGGCTCTCTTGGGGAAGGACTGGAAACAGGCTGCTGGATGGTGGGCCCAGGGGTAGTGAGGGGTGCGCCCTGTTTTTGTTACATTCCAGGTTACACCCTGTTTTGCTACGGCTCATGCTGGGAAGGCCTACTGATTGCATCAAGCACTTGTTATGTAATCAAGAAGTCCAGATGTACTGTAGTTCTGTTCAAGCTAAGAATTACTACTTAATAGATGCTGGTAATATCTTTTTACAGTTGTATTTTTATTGAGCGAACCAAAGACAAGCAATGAACAACAATAACAACAACAACAACAGATGAACCCAACCCAATCAGGACAACTATATAGTCCTGTCATGTACTGGATACATCAGTATACTAAAACAGTTTTGACAAATGCCGCCCTACACCGAGTCTGGTCAGCATTGCATCAATGACCATATCATCTGGGGTGAAGATATTTATACTATGCAACCATGTTTGATCATGCATGCATTACACAGTTTCACTCTTGTGCAATATGGTGTGACATAGTGAACATAGATTGATTCATCACTGCTATAAAATGACTCAGTGATGACACAAAATTAAAGCCAACAAAAGTCAGAAAAGGCTCGTCAGGACACAAACAAAACCTTTAAATGAATGATATCTCAAAAAACAACCTTCTGCCTGGTTAGTTTCCGTCTGATCCCAGACCTCTGACTCACTGTCCACACCTTGGATATATTCAGTGATTCACATGAGTGAATAAAGTGAAACAAAATAGCGATTCAGTCTGAGACACATCATTGCAATGTGGAGTCACAACACAATCACTTTCTGTACATACTGTACAGTATGTGCGACAAATTTATTTGCACTGAGGGCATATTCAGCTGTGTTTGAGCTGCAAACACCTTATTGCTCCACACAAACATTTGTTCTACCACTAAATGTGCTCAGTGGGCTTTCCTGCACTAAAGTGCCAGCGTGCCCAGAAGAAATACATTTGTATTGGTTTCCATGGAAAGATTTGCTCAACATTGCATGGTCTGAATTTGATTTAAGCACCAAGCCAAAAGTTTTGAGCACTCTTCCCCGCCAACATGACAACATACACAGTAGTTGTCACTCACTTGGGAATAAAGTACGAGGGCTGTGGTGCAGAGAGGAAGTCTCTCTGACATTATCTCTTATTGCTATGAGATATGAGATGTGTTGGAGAGGAAGCCTGCCTTTATACAAACCAGAGATCAAAGGAAAACATCTTGTAATTTGGCATTATCCTCTATGCACAATTACATCAAAAGAGTTGCGCAACAATGCCATTGGGTTATCACTGCTTTATTATATCTAAAGGGATAGGCCCCCGAAAGAGCTTTTTTTTTATTTTTATGGAACAATACTGCACTTACTGTTTTATCTGCAGTCCAGTTCTGGAAAATGTAAAGGACTTAATGGATTTGTTAATGGAACAGTTAATATAATAAATCACAGGGTGTTAAACTGTAAACGAGTGTGTGTTGTAGAAAGATTTCTGATAAAAATTGGCCCAAGGATTGTGGTTGGTGGCAGCACTCTTGAAGCTGCAGTGAGCAGCCAAACTGCAATTATGGTTACAATAACATCCAGTGAAATATAGTTAATAGAGAAGTTGAAACATCAAATGTAATGCTGATACGTGTTTTATTATCTTTCCAAGTTTTAGTTTTCCCCTTTTTAAAGCATTTCACTTCTACTGTGTGTGTGTGTTGTAAGTCAATGGAAATACCACAGTTATCTGAGACAGGAAGTATATGATGACTCACTCCTGAACCTTTTTTAAACCCATTGAGGGCTCATACTGTATGCCCCGAGACACTGACACTGGTTTGTAACTTGCTCTACTAGCTGCTACCTCCTTCCACCTGATGTTTAGATGAGCTAAAATCACTCAAGACACACACACTCCCTGCATATATTAAGGTATGGTGATGTGGATCAATACCAAAGGGAAGTTTACACCATAGTCAGCTTTTTCTTATGCTGATATCAGGATGTGTCATTGTGAAGTGCCAGACAGGAGTGACCTGGTCTTGTGTCAAAGTCTGTTTCCCCTTTAAACAGTTTATAACGCAGCATTGCCTTCAGTGGTTTGTTGAGGGCTTGAGTTGGGTTCACGTTAAGGTTAGGTGAAACTTTAGGCCTAGTGTTTAACTTTCATACCATAAACATGTGCTCGGTCCCTTTCTCTTCTCAATATACACCACCTCACTTGGTGCAATCATTTGCTTCCATGGTTTCTCATACCATAACAATGCTGAAAATACCCAGCTCTTATTATTGTTCCTGCCGGAAGACCTCACAGTCTCGGCTCAGATCTATCTATGCATGGGTGAAGGAACGCCACCTTCAACTTGACCTCTCTAAGAGTTCCTTGTCATCCCAGCCAGTCCCTTTACACAACAACAGATGAGTATCCAGCGCAATTCAACCCAATTCATGCCCACTTGGGTGTCATGATTGTTGACCAACCTTGACTAACCTTTAAGGTTGTTGCGGCCTGAATTGCTCGGGTGTGTCGATTTGCCCTGTACAACATCAGGAAGATGAAACCCTACCTGTCTGAGCATGCAGCGCTCCTGATACAGGTTCTCGTCATATCACACACTGACTACTGCAACTCCTTACTGACAGGTGCAGGTAATTTTGTGATCTGAAAGATCTATTACTTTTGCCCAAAATAATAATAATAAAAAGAGGAGCAGAACACAGTCTGTATATTGGATTTAAATGTTTTTGCCCGTTGCAAAAATGTTTGCATTACTGGCAGAATACAGATATCCAAAGGATCACAAAAACATGTTTGAAAATGCCACCCACTGGGCGCGCAGGTGGTCGAGTGGTTTAGAGCGCATGCCATGTACGCAGCGGACCCCGGCTCGATTCCCGGCCGGCGGACCTTTCTGCATGTCACACCCCCCTCTCTCTCCCGTAATTTCCTGTCTCTCTACTTTCAAATAAAGGCGTCTATGCCAGAGAAAATCTTTAAAAAAAAAAAAAAAAAAAAAAAAAAAAAAAAAAAGAAAATGCCACCCACTATTAGATGACTGGTAAAAAAAAAAAACAACCAAAAAACATTTTTAATAATATTTTTCCTCTTGGCATCTGTAGGGGAAGCTCTGCGACTGAATCCTGGCATTGAGTGATTACTAAGTTCACAAATGGGATTCCCACCTCAGGCTTCACCCATGTCATTAAATTAACACTATTGCTGTTTACCTAACTCCTTAATAACTGCTGATTAACATTGCAAGCTGACTCATATCAGCCTCATGACTACTTTTATAAAACACCAGCACTATGGCGGGAATCTTCTTTGAATGGAGCTTTTTAGCCAAATTCAGTGGTGAGAAGTTATATGTCAACCATTGCTTTGTTTGTGCCAAATATAACTAAGTAGTTAAATCAATGGCAACACTTGCATTACTTGAATTGTTATATTGACATACAAAATAATTTATAACAGAGTGAGAGGCAACTGAAACTTGGCCCCTTAAGTGCAATAGGCTTTGTATATTGACCATGTTTACAGTGCTGAAAAACCAAAAGCGGCGTGATTCAATATTTTATAAAGCCCTGATGCAACTGTGTCAATAGTGTTCGGTAGGATTGGGAAACTGGTGCGAGTGCGAGTTTTGCATAGTGAGCAAGGAATGCTAGCAGACGTCTTATGAATATGTGGGGCTAAGGCTAGGCTGTTTAGAAATGTACTTTCAGAGGAATAAAATCATGATAGTCAGACATTTTCAATCATTTATTTTGTTCAGCTTTATTATTTCAAATGTAATTTTGTATTGTTTGTCCTATACATCTCCTAAAATATTCGTATTAAAATCATGATATTGATTTTGACGATATTCCCTTTGTGGGAGCCTGTGACAGTGGGAGGGGAGCAGCTGAGGAGCTGACCTGGCCCCTCCCACTTTGCTTACACTCAGTGGCAGGAGTGAAAAGATAACATCCTCCCCTGCTGTGGCCCACCAAGGAATCTGTAAGGTCAGAACTGCTCCGAGGTGGGTTGACTGGGGCTGCGTCCTGTTGGAATGCCCCTCAAGCAGTTGCATCAACAAGACACGAGACAGAGGCTAATCTCAACTGTGTGATTATGAACAGTCACTATCACAGCTACAGTCATGCAGTTGAGCCAAGGGGCCTAGTTCACCAAATTTGCAAGCTGTGACTTGCAACATGACATCATTTCCTCTCATTTTATTGTTGACACATTTGATTAATCAAAAGAAATTCCAAGAAATACCATGCGTTGGAATATGAGATCAGAAATTTAAATTTATCAGGAATTTGCGAGTGTAAAACAATCAACATTGGCACTATTTACTGTTGTGCTCGCAAATCACTTTTGTGAAATGGATCCCTGGCCAGCAATAAACATTTAAATGGGTCATGTTTGTCTTTCACAGTGTGTGATGACTAATTTGGCTGACTGACTGATGAAGAGCTAAATGATCTCCTCTTTAGTCATCAGTTTTGGTCTTAGCAGTTAAAGTGGGTCAAGATTTGTCCGTGTTGTTTCTGAAGTGCCTGCTACAATCTGATGAGCTCAGTCTGGCAGCTTATCTTTGATGTTTACGTGCTAAATCGCTGCAGCTGATTTGGTAGTGGGTACCCTCGAACTGTATGTATTTCTTTGAACACTGCAGCACAAATGCAATGGAAGTGCACTTATTCTATCCAAGCCTTTTCCTCGCGATAAAAAGTAAGACAGCTCTTATTTCAGCTGTCCCTCACAAGGCGTGGACAGTCCCTGACCAGACTGTAATACTTGAGGAATGTGTATCTTTTGTTTGCCTTTGTCAACCCTGTGTCACTGTGCAGGTGGACGGTGCGGGGTCAGATAACATTAGTGTGTGTGTGTGTGTGTGTGTGTGTGTGTGTGTGTGTGTGTGTGTGTGTGTGTGTGTGTGTGTGTGTGTGTGTGTGTGTGTGTGTGTGTGTGTGTGTGTGTGTGTGTGTGTGTGTGTGTGTGTGTGTGTGTCTGACTCCCCCAGGCAGCACAGCTGAGTGTAGGAGGGGCCATCATCTCCTCAGCCTGAGTGTGAGTCCAGTGCGCTCAGACAGAGCGGAGAAGGGAGGGTGTGAGTGTGAGTCTGTCAGGGAAGAATACAAACTTCCCAAACTTTGGCCGGCACAAGGATTTTTCTCCATTTGACATGCTAGCTGCCTATTTCTCTTTGGGATCTAACTCGGAGATATCTTACCACAACTGTTGACAATGCAAGGAAGGGCGGGTAAAGCTCCAAAGAAGGAGTTAGTCATTGAGAGTCCTCAGCAGTACAAGAGCTTGGCTGCAGCTGAGACTGAGGTAGACACGATGCCACAGGTGGTGGTAAGTCATTCAAGGATTTGATATGTTGACAAATGAGACTTTTTGGTTTGTGTTAAAAAGTTGGCTTGTGTACAAGTGCGGCTTACAGTACGTAGCCTAATAGTGTAAAGGTTAACCACAGTCATAAAGTCTCTTAGCAGGTGTCATATGAGCATCGGTGCTGTTCACTTTTGTGATCTCTTTTTACAACTTTGTAAACTCACATGTTTAAAAAAATGCTGCTTTAGCACTGGCAAGAAGGGATGTTGGACTTTTACAAGCACTGACAGCAGTTTCCTCAAGTTTATTCTCAAATATAACATTGGCTTGTAAAACATTTTATTTGGCTCAAAAGTCAACCTGAATGACAGTGACAATTCCCTGCCTGGAAGATTAAGGTTTGGTGCCTACAGAGCCATCTCAACAGTCAGTAGCAATAGATTTAATATATTGGTTAGTAGAGAGGCACTACACAGCACCATTGTTCAAGGCTGTAAGAGGGTGCAGTGATGGGAAGAGTGGGAGATACAGATAAACAGCTGCTAAATCACTGAGGAGAGGGAGTGGAAGAGATGGCTTCATAAGTTTTTGTCTAAATACTTTCTGTGGGCACAGCTGCCTTGTTTGCTCACTTAAGTAAACAGATGTTTCACCTGCATTCTTCTGGTCTGTATTTTCTTATTGTATTCAGAGTTGTTAATGTGTTTTTGTACAAATTCTATATTTATATCTATATATCTATATTTATATATCTATAAACTATGTTGCCTGATTGTCAATGAAGATGTACTGTTAGCCTTCAAGTCGGAAACTCAACAAGTGCTCTAAAAAGCCATCTTTGAAGACTGAGATGACAATTTAAAGTTGAGACTAGGTCCCTTGTGGTTTGAGGGAATGACCGAGCGCTTGCTTATGAATGAAGATTTACTTACTCAGTGCTGAGTATACTGTGTGGTTGACCACCTTGAGCCACTGACAAAGCAATGTGGTAAAGCCCAGAGGAGGATGCAAGGAGACAATAGTCAGCAACATCAGTGTGGTGTTAAGAATCCATCCCTGGTGAGGAGAGGGCACCATCCCTATAATGTGGTCAAATCTTTCAGCAGTGAACTTATATAAATATCAGAATTGTTGAACCACTTTAATTGCAGGGTGCTGCAGCTCAGGTTTCATCAGGTTTATTTGTGGAAAAGACAAAATTCACTGGCTTTGTTTTTGTGTGAAGGTGTTGAACGTCTCGAGGCAGTTGATTATTATCTCCTTTTACTTTCCACCCAAACCCTTTGTGTCCCTTGTTGGTGTCCCTTGAAGTGTGACTGCATGTTATTGTTACTCTGTGTGCTCTGTCCAGATACAACTGTTAATAAGCCGTAAAAGAATGACTGATAATGTCACAACCTGCTTCAGCTGGCAGACATGGTGGCACCATCTCTGCTCTGCTATCCCCTCCTTGTCCTTGAAAACTGCCCCCCTTTGCTCTCAGTGTGAGCTGGTGCTCTGTTGTTATTAACAAGGTTGTTAGCAACATGTATTGAAGCAGGTCATTATCCATGACTCTCCCTCTCTGAGATCATGCTATGTATTATCAGTCCCAGATGTGGAGGCAACATGTGAGCAGTGTCACTCAGCCCTTAGCTCTGGCAGTGTGTCACTGTTCATTCTGTACTTTGCTATCTCCCTGGTTGTTAGATTTATCCTCTTGTCCCATCAGCTGAAAGTGTTGAGAGCTTACTTTCCATCTAATGGCACTGTATCTATGCAGCTTATGAGCTTTCTCTTGCCTCGGCCACTGGAGTTTAGTGCATCAATACTTTACTTTACTTTATACAGCCACTTTGTCACAGTGTACCAGAAATCCGTGATGGTCTTCTGATTACACAGCCACATCTGCTCAGATAGTCAGATACAAAACAACATAGCATTTCTAAGCTCAACCTAACTCGAGTGGAACGCAGTGTGGATGACTGTCTTGTATGTAATGCCTATTGTTGTGGTGTGCGATTGTTTCTTTGACAAACATGTCATGCTTGTTGGCTTTCACGAAGGGATAAGCTCATCAAGACCCTCCCACTGCTGAGGCGGATGCATTTTCTCTGCGCAGATGGAGTCCTGATAGACTGAACTAACAGATAACATGTGCTGGTACAGTCAAATGTGACAGTACAGCTAGATCAGTCATGCTCAGTGTAGAGGCCTGTCTGTGCACGGCTCCTGTGCATATAACATGCTTCACCTGTTGGATTTCAAGTCTACATGCTTGGACTAAGAGTATCATATCAACTTTTCTGGTCTTGCTTAATAGGACAGATCATGTGACTATAGTAGTATACAATATTTTTGACCAAATACTCTGATATTGATATTATTGAATATTAATAACATTGAAGGGATTACTATTGGTGCTTTCACAAAATGTTTACACAATGAGATTTTTGATAAATACTCATCAGTAATGTGGATGGCTATGCGGATAAAGGCAAATAATAGAACAACTAGAATAGTCTGGTACGTTCAGAAAATCACATTATAATATGTAATGCAGCCTTTAAAACCAGGAAAAGACAACACTTATGCCATATCACAATATTACGATATCAAAATTCTAAGACAATAATAAAGTATAAATAATAATAGAAACAATTATTACATGTGGCCCATTAGATGCTGCACTTACACATCAGACATGTTGAACAAAGACATAACTGTACTGCCATCACTCAAGTTTTCGTTTTCGCTCTTATTGGATGTAGTTATCTTTAGTGTCAGACTGTACAGTAATCGTGAACCTACAACAAATGCCCCTGTGACTGAGTGCTCTGTCTTTGTTCTCCAGGTGAAACCTAAAGTGATTGAGCCGCTGGACTATGAAAATGTGCTGGTGCAGAGGAAGACGCAGATCCTCAGCGATGTCCTCAGGGACATGCTGCAGTTCCCCCTTGAGGACTTTGAGGTGAGTTTCACATCAGTTTCATGCACATTTCCTGGGCAGAATGTGTCATATCCGCACTGGCACAAACATCACAATTAATGTGGTTCTGAGTATTGTTCCCGGGATAATGTTGGTGTAGGAAGTAAGGAAGGTTTTATTGAAGTGATGATGAGTTTGTGGTGCTACTGTATAAAGCTTAGAGAGTGGTAATGACACTGCTAAAGTTAGATTTTCTCTTGTTACTGTGCAAAATAGAAAGAATGTACATTTAATGTTTTCTGTCTAACATCATTGGTTACCCTCCCATTTGCGTGCTTTCTTTGTTGTATTTGTTTGGCTTATGCAGCCTTTTCCTTTGGCCCAGGCACGGCCAGTGTTGTGAGTACTGGGTGGGGACGTTCATGGGGGCTTTCCTTTTGTTTACATCCCTCTATGCTGTAGCGAGAGAGGGGTCAGGGGCCATCTGTTTAATTGGCTCATTCTGTCTCATATGTTGTGACAGAGTAAGTGTTATCTCCAGCCACATTGCACAGGACGTACGCTCTCTCACACTTTCCACGTTGAGGATGGGAAATCTAAAATGGAAATCTGGCCCAGTGCTTCTACATCAGGAAATGAGACTACTTTGAAAGATGTCTGTACCCTCAGCAGCAATGAGATGTACTGTATGTCCTCAAATCTCACCCTGCCTTCTCACGGTTTAGTGGAAATTTTATAGAGTCTGGGATTATATTGTTATTGCTCCCCTTTCAGTGAGAGAAGCCTTTGTTTTGCCATGATGACTTTAACATCTTTCCTCTGAATGCCCATATTGGAGAATATGTCAGTACAAATAGAGTTATTTATACTTAAGTAAATGTTGTAAAAAGTTACTATTTATTCTATCATGTGAGTGTAAAAAAGTTATTGATGTTCATTAAAATGCTTAATCTCAGTCCCCCCTCTCATACCCGCACTGTAACATTTATATCTGTGGCTATTCTTCGTGTCGACTGGGTTGAAGGGCTGGAATAGATTTTTCTTGTAAAACTCTGTGGACACCCAAGAAAAAGAGATTTTTCAGAGAGCTGTGAGTTTAGAACAAGAGACTCAGGAAGTCCAAGTATTGGTCAAAAGCTCCAGCATCTGTGACTTTTTCCTTAAAGTACCATTTAAGTTTTTTTGCAGACAATTTTCAAAATGTTTTTTAAAAAACTGCTGCAAAGGGTAATCCATGGGATTTTTATATTTGATGCACTATGGTGCAGACACACCAAATCTGTTGGCGGATGTCAAGTTGATGAATCCTACTCATTTCTTGCAAGTTGACAGACCAACCTCTGTATCTAAATTTTTATACTCATGACGTGACCTCAACTTTATGCAAAGATGCACAGATCAAATTGTCAAACTAGGCAGCTCTGATCAAATATAAATCAAGATTCTGTTACAGCATTTCTTATTTCTCACCTCATACTTTAGTGTGCTGTTAAGCTGTAAAATGAGATCATTGGTGTCATCAGAGCAAAAACCAAGCACCACCCAATTCCCAGCACATCACCCACCATGTCATCAATTGGCCAGAGTGTTCAGTGGTCCGGTGTGTCCACCATCAGTATATCCACATCTGAATGAGGAAATAGATTATAAACCCTTCTTAACCCTAACCCTTATTGGTGGGATCATGGCATCATTATTTATGTCATGAAGTATTGTTAGTACCAGGTCACAGGTGTATGTAATCTTTTTTCATTCTTTCCACCCTGATGGAGACTCTGTGAGGTTGAAACCCATCAGGAATTTAACCGATATGCCCCAGTGCTTTTAATATAATGCCTCCCCTTGCTCAACCTAAGAGTGTCTGTTTCCTGATGTCCATCTCTTTGTAAATTGTTTGGATTTTAAAAATCTTATATGCGGAATGTACCAGGCAGGTTTTGAAATCAGTCTGCCAAATTATAATGCAACAACATTATATTTAGGACAAAAATAAACACAGAAAATTTCAGATATATATAAGTGTTATGTGATCTTTATGTAATGGTCTTGTCATGTGGGGATGGACTTCACACAGGGTATTTCTGTGAAACTGACAATTGTGCGTGAGATTTGAGTGACTAAAACCGCTGCCTGACCCTTATACATGAACCTGGTAACATTGCTGGTTTCATGTGTGTAAGGGACTTTAAGTTCATGTTACTTAGAGCAAAGAGTCTTTAAACACTGTCAGAGCACTGTACAAACTCATCTTAATGAGCATGAAGGAGTTTATATTGAATAGACTGAAAGACAAAAAGGGAATATTAAGTGTTTTGAACTCTGGATAAAGCCAGGGGTTGTTGCAGAACTTTTTTTCTGTTTGCAGAGACCTGGCAGCTGGGTGCTCAGTTACAGCAGGGTAGCCTTGACTTTGTCTTCTCTTGTATCACGCTCCTCTAGCCTGCTGTTATGAACATAACATACCAGCTTCACACACAAACAGTACGTTGTCAGGGGCTGACAGGTGATTCTGAACAAGGAAAAAAAAACACCAGAGGTACAGTGATTGAACCTAACATCTGTTCCGGCCTCCACAGAGTGTTGTTCAAGGTTTTAATCAATCAGCTTCTGTGTCAGGGACCTTTTAGTGCTGGGTGCTTTAAAGGGACTCTTACCTTTCTTGCATTTCACACAGCACTTTGAAAAAACTTGAACAGCAACAAACCCTCCTCCCTCCTATGTCCCACCCCTGCACTCCCTTCACCTCCGCCTTCGCGAACGTGCACTACAATAGTTTTCCGATGTAGTTTTCTTTTTCCCCGTGGGAGTGGCTGGAGGTGGAAGCCGTGGCCTGCTTTTGTCGGTCATTGTCAGTCACTGCTGGCTGTTTACGGCTATCTCCGTGGATCATGGATGTATTATAATGCTGTGGATCCACAACAGACTCTCTTCCGGGTGGGAGTGCGCGCGCGATTACGTAATGCGGAAGGGGAAAATAGGCAGGTCGCTCAGCCAATCATGTCATTCGGACCGAATAATATGATTGGTCAGAGTTTTGACAGAATATTATGAGAATGGAATAATGATTAGTTTCTATGCCTGGTGGATCTCTCTAACATTTTAGAGTGCCATTACCTTATTAATAGCATTTTAACCTAAACAAAATGTGTAAAACTGTTACAAAGGTAAGGGTAGCTTTAAGTGAAAGGAGGTGAGGCCAGTATGTATTCATTTCATACAGAGAGACAGTGCTAAGTATACAGTGTGAGTTGGTCATAAATCAAGTCCAAAACAAGCAGAAAGAGCTCCTCTGTCAGTGGGTTATTTTTGTATAAATCCTGTGTTTGGCTGTTCCTCCACAATAGAAACCACTATCAGGTCAATATCTTATATTATCTTCACTGGCACAAAATTGTGTTTGGTACTGTTCTTTTGTGAGGCAATGTTTATATCATCTCCATCTGGTTTTGATCTGGAAGTTGTTAGCAAAGTGGAGTAGTGTGCAGGTTTCTCTGTGCTCTCTCTGAAAGGTTTCTGGAGAAATTTGCCCAGGATTACCAGCCTTTCCATTCCTCCTTTCTTCAATTTGAGGTGTACTTAAACTCACTAACGAAGCTCACATCTGCAACTGTTGTTTAATCTGCCAGTTAATTTGTTGATCAATCTGTTAACCATTTATGCTGTAAAATGTCAAGGAGTCAAGGTGATATCTTTAGATCTCTTTTTGTCTAACAAACAGTGCAAAAGTTTACTTTGATATTAAACAGAGGAAAGTGATTAATACACTGATCTTTTCAGCTCTACAACTTTTTCCCTTTACTATAACCACTTTTCCAAATGGCTGGAGATGCTGTATGAATTCAATATCAGGTTGAAACCAGGATGCATGCGATTAGTGCTGAAGCATTAACATTCATATTTGCATTTCAGTTCAGGTCAAGTTGAGAAAGTAGAAGGATTTTGCAAATAAAACGTTTGTGGTTTCCTGCTGAGGACAGCTATATCCCATCCTAATTTTAGACTTCTTTCACCAGAGAATCTTACGGCTCTCCCTGGTGACTTGTAGCCCAATTAAATGCTTCCTGTTGCCCACTTCCTGGCTCCCTCTTACCTCTATGCCTGTTTACTTCTGCTGCTTGGATTGCAAAGATTACCATCTCCCTTGCAGGAAACCTGGCTAGCAGAGAGGAAAGGGAGACTTCAAGTTCACAAATACGAGCTCGGTATGGAATTTGTCCGACACCTAATGCAAGCTCATTTTGGAGAATAGGGAGACAAAATACCTTAGTGACATTCAAGACACAATGATGAAGTGATCATGATTATTGTGTGAATTATCATTATTTGTACTCAACCTAATCAGTTCTTTTGAAACAGTCTTAAAGCTGATTTTGTCGCTTGTATTTGAGTATCATGCATTAGCATTGAAAACTGTGTTATGCAATTTATCTTCTTATATGTGTGTGTGTAAATTTGTTTCGGACATAAAAATATTTGGAGATCACAAAACACATTTGGCTGTCATATGTGGTTAGCACTTGACTTTGTTCTTCAATAGATACACTTACAGTTTGGTTTAAATAGTGTCATTCAGTTAGGTTTGCAGTAAATTGGACTGTAAACTAATGACATGGAACATATTTCTACAGAGAACACATTTCTTTCATAAATGTGTTAGTATAATTGAGGTATTGTCTGAATCCCTCACAGTCATAGAAAACGCTGCCCGCACTCACATCAGAGAAGCATTTGACCCACACAAAGCCAGAATTCACATGTTTCCTTTTAACTAAGTCAGCTGATTACTTAATGCTTGTATTTATATTTCACTCTTGCTCACGGGGATTATGCAAGGTCAAATGCACTCTAGTTTTAGCTGCCAGAATTAATCCTCCTGCAAAGACTTGATGGAAATGTTGTTGCTCATTGCAGTATTTTACTCAAGTTTGAACAAACTGTTGTTTGAAAAAACGAAAAAACAGTTTATGATTTCCTGCTGTCTTGAAAAACCTGTACAAATTTTGATTTATCGCTAAATACTTTACTGGAAGTCACATATCCCTTGGAGGGGTGTTGATGAATGAAAGTCAAGAAGGGAATATGATGTTTCTTCTTGTTTTGACCATATTTGTTTGACATTTTTCCTTCTATATCAGTCACATGAGGCAAGTCCTCTCTGGTGTCTCTTTGAGACATTATTTGTGTTCTGTTTCTAGTCTCTTTAAAACGTCAGGGGGCCAAATGTTGGAAGAGAGGTCTAAAAATGTCTCTATCATGTTGTAATTCAAACACAATACTGAATGAGCACTTGCAAAGCAGTTTGCATTTATAACCACAATTAATTTATTATAATGTGTGCCAAAAAGTTAAACAGTATATCCTGCATAGCAGTCAATTATATACAGTAATCACTCCAAGTGGATGTTTTTCTCATTAAGGAAACTTTTAGGAAAGCATTATTCTGTATCTGTAGAGTGGATGAATGAAAAAGAAAGGTTATTGGTTATTTTCTTATGGCGTCAAAATGTATTAACTTTATATGCTGGATTGTGTATTGTAAATATGATTGGGGGAATATACTTAAAGTCTCATGCCTGCTGTGAAACTGCAGTTTGTCCTGAGTGCAGACTGAACCTACTGGTCATTAGAGAAATACTTTAGGGAAGCATTAGAGGCACTGAGATGCCGATTAATCAGAGACTGCTTGTACAACAGTGGCAGAGAGCCAGATTCAGGGTGTGTCTGTGGGTCCTGGAGATGAGCAGTATGAACAAGCATCCTGCCTCCCGCACACTCTGCCCTGTTGAACCCTCAGAAAGACATGGGCCCTTTCTCTAGCATAAAACAATATGCAATTGTGTCCAGCTGAGACCACAAACTATAATACCAGGAAAAGGTGTCCAGCTTGAGAAATGTCTTCCACATTTCACTTTTACTGTGTTGATTATTACTGTGTTGTGGTCTGTTGTAATTTCCCCTGGGATGTTTCTCTTGTTGAGCCAATTCTTGTTTTGTCTTGCAGATTTCAACTTTGAGGCGGCAAGGGAGAAGTCTCTACCCCACAGTGCCTGAAAATGCAGAGAGAGAGGCCCAGAGCCTGTTCGTCCAAGAGGTAAGCTGAATTAAACAGAACACATATGGTACAGAAACAACCTTTTTAAGCCATAAAAAGGACGCATGAATATGAATATTCCTCTCAATATGTGTCAGCAAAACACTAAAACATGTAGATAAAAATATGATGTAGAAATGATGTTCTCAAATAAAAGAAAGTTTAATTAAAGGTACATTTAAGGGAAATACTTTGGACATTCAGGAGCAGTAATCCTACATAAGCAACTGAACCACTGACACTAACAAACATCTTTAAACTAAGATCAACTCATTTTTTATAATTAGGATATGATGAGCACACATAAGTGCATTTACATACAACAATTAATTCTGCTATGCAAATAGCCAATAAGTAAAACATCAAGTATTATAACTAATGAAACAAATAAAGTCTATTTAATACTTAAACCTGGTGTTAGTGCATGCAGAGTCTGGTACAAGAGGTTCGGAAGTGCTTCCTCATACAGTACAGCACACACACTCATCACTGCAAAACACTGACACTAATGCGAGTCCTTACCCAATTTGTTACCTAGAATTAGCAGTAATGTATGTAGCACATCAGAGCAGATCAGGAAACCTCTTAATTTCATGTGTCCACTTAACTGGAGCATCCATTCAACTTTGTGTAGCCTGTAGAAGCTGTTGCGTAAACTGGGACTGTGCTCATTACAGATCATTAATGGAGGCTGTCAAATCAACTTGACTATTTGTACTGAATTTCCTCAGCTGTATCTATTTATGTCAGGGAAATAATGAGCTATTAAATTCCACAGGTTTATCAAATATCTGGGGGGGGGGGGGGGGGTTCAGTGTTTGTTTACAGTGCTGCCTATCTGTGTTGAGTCTTGAACTTGTTTGCTGTCAAATGATTCAGCTGTGATGCTCACTTCAATATTTTTTCAAATCTTAAAGTCACTTTTGACGCAGCATAAGACAATAAGAACACACATGGAAGTCGCTCAGATGTCAGTTAAATAATTTGATTGCTGCGGGAATGAACAAATGCATGTTGTGAGTTATTTCCAGTTGCTGCTGATAAAATAATGAATTATGGCTAAGAGAAAGGGAATGTATTTTCCTCTAACCATTACAGTGGTTAACCATCAGGCCCATGCACACTGCTCTTACTGTCTTTTTTAAGCCAGAGACCAACTGGCTGCTGAAGGTTCACCTTCCAGGTCAAAGGTCACTGTTAAGGGAGACGTGCTTGATGCCTTAAAGATACAAAAAAAACTCTCAGTGGTGTGTTGTGTGACATCACCAGGACAGCTGTGAAGATCAACCCAGCGAGAGTCTCTGTTTTTCCTATTACTCTCCTGATCAGGTTGCATTTTATCTGCCCGTCAGGGCAGTTCTTGTAAACGGCCTGCATTTCTGGAAAATAAGTGAGCTGCTCCTATCACTGTTTCTAACAATGAACAGATGTCTTTTTTTTCAAGTAACAGAGATACAGATACACTCCCTCCCAGTTTGTGTTGGTGGATGTTAGACTGGGGTGAAGTGTGAACACTCACTGCACACTCATCTTTTTAGATTTCACTGTATTGAAACCTAACTGTTTATTGTTATTGTGCTTTTTTTATGATGAAGAGATTGTTGTGGCAACCACAGTACAATACTTAAACAGTGTACTTTTTTTACACTCTTTAATCTTGTGGATTTATTTCTGCTCAGTGGCTAATATTTAATGATAATCTGACTACAAGCCTGTGTTAGAGTGGAAAACCTTATATTTAAGGTGTCAGTATGCTTCAGTCAAAATGCTTGTCAGACAGTCAAACAGTGTCTTAAACCTCTTCCTCCAACACCTTCCCAAAGTTGAAATTACTGGGGATGTGTCTGATCATTTCTGTCACTTTCCAAAACAGACAATCCAACAATTATGGCCGCTCCACACAGCGATTGGCCAGGGTTTGACCATCACTTTTCATGTGAACAACAAAGACTATTCCCATATTATAACACTGCATCTCATCCCTCTCTGTGATGGCTGATTTTCACCTTGCATTTAAGTGTCACTGTTCGGGACAGCTACAAACACTAGCCTGCAGATGTGATTGGCCAACATGTCGTATGAACTTGTTTGTGTAAAGCATAATGACACCCTAACAAAGTCCTTAAGTCCTACTGTACTGTATATTGTGTAGTGTTGACACACTGTACAGTATATTAGAATGGTTTGTAATCAGTTTTAATTTTGTCTTCTCAGTGCATTAAGACCTACAAAACTGACTGGCATGTCGTCAACTACAAGTATGAGGACTATTCTGGAGACTTTCGACAGCTTCCAATGTAAGTGTTTGGTTAGTTTCTGTACTACTGTACACTATATTCACAGAGTTAATGGGCTAGTGTGCTGGGACATTCTTATGATGGGCAAGTAACAACAACTACTCCGTAAAATACATGGATGCCAGAGATTTTAAACTAAAACACACAGTACACACACCAGATTTGTTTGTGTTTTCGGATCACCGGGACAAGTCGTCACCTTTTTGTTTTTGACACAATGTTGACGTGACTTGATTACAAGGAAACGCAGCATACCAATAATTCTTATTTCCTTACCAAAAAAGTGTTTCCTTTTTATGATGAACTGGATAATTCCCAACTGCAGCTCAAGTGGAAAACACCCTCATTGTCGGGAGATTGTGTCATCAGCTCCAGCCTCTTCCCATATGTATATCTGTTTTATTGTCATTATGAGTTGACAGTGACCTTCACACTATCACTGCTGCCAAATGTTTTCTCACTTTACTGAACCTGGGGAAGTTAAAACAATACACAGTGACGTGGTTTGCCTGTTAAAAACCTGACACTATTTTTACATTTCAAGTAATTCTCACCTTTGGCACATATTCATTTTCCAACAGTCAGTTTTCACCTTAACATGTTTCCATGAAAAAGTCAAGTGTTGGTTTTCCCCTCTGCTGGAGTACGCATTTACTCTGACTTTCTCGAGACAGCTTCATATAATCAAAATAAAGGGGGGAAAAAAGACAAACACATGAGGAAAAATCTGATAATCACAGTCACACCACTTTAGACCCTTATGTGCTTTTAAATATATTCAGACTTAACCCGTTAAACTTAGATATGAAAAGTAAATGTTTTATTTGTAAAGAAGTGGTAAATTAATCAGACATCATATTATATGAGCTTGTGATGCATGTATGATCTTAATCTAGTAAGTAACTAATAGCTACAACAATCAGACAAATATGTGGGAATAAAAAAAAAACCTAATTAATTAATATTACCCTGAATCAAATTGTAAAATAGATACGATAAGTAATGGTGCCATTTCCTCAGAAGTGTGCTCACAATTGAGTAGTGTGTTACTGCGGTCATCTGTCGCACTTCTTAATGATACTATCTGTTGTTTTAATCTGCCTGTTAATGAGAATTGATATGATATTTCACAGCAAAGTGTCCAGACCTGATAAACTGGCGGTTCATGTTTTTGAAGTGGATGAGGATGTGGATAAAGATGAGGTGAGTTTCTATCCTTCTTCAGTGTGTAGAAGCTTTACCTACTTTTCATGTACAGTGTTCAATGCACATTTGAGTTATCTTGTTTGTAGATCGCATTTCTGCTTAGTGTCATACCCCTTTTAATAAAAACCTCGCCCCTGAAAAGACTGCATGCAGCTAAATGCGTCTTATTCTAGTCATCAGTTTTGGTTTTACTGTAGTTGTTAAATAGATAAAAGGCATTTTTGTGTCTAATAGCTGAATTTAATGGAAAGAATTAAGTCTAATTACACTTAAATACTCTCGTTGGCACACCATGTCCCAAATGGGCCTTTTTTTTGTCCACAATGAAATTTTCAAGACCCCTGTACAGCATTTGAATCTTTTCATCCTCTGTTATTCATGTATGACAGAATGGGTGGGTATTTTAAATGAGCATTTGTTGCCTTTGGAATGGCTTGTGAGACCACGGAGCGAGGAGGCTAATAAGCCACCTGACAGACGCTCAGATTTGATGGGAGTCAAAGTTCAGAGATGATACGAAGCTGTGACTGAAACCAGTGTTATCTAACACAGTTTAAGATCACACTGTTCCACAAGATGTATGATGATGATCCTGACCTACTCCCCTCATATGATATGTCAAACTATGCCTCCTACAGGCCAGAAAGTATGCTTGACTGTTAAAAATGAAAGATACAGGACTTTTTAGTGTTTTTAGAAAACAAAACAAGGTGTTTTTGCTCCTTTTAACTGTGTGTTACTGCAGTTCATGCAGCTGAGGGAAGTGCGTTCTTGAGAGTGTCATGCTCTGTCAGGTCATCATAGGTCAAGGTCTCTCCTGCTCTGCCTCACAGTCAACCTTACCTCTGTCAGGACCTCAACACAGGCGCTGACAAGATCCAAATAAATCCTCATTAAACTCTTCCCTCTATCTTTTTCTGGCCTTCATCCTCCCACAGTCATGCCAAGATTTGTTTCCCAAACAGGGAGGTTGCGTGTGCAGATGAAAGAAAAGGATATGAATTCCGCCCGACCAAAATCCCCCCAAATAAATAATATTTAAATAATAAATAATTTTTTACAATTGTGTGTTTTGGAATACTTGAAACATTGGTTGTTTGGTTTGATTCGTCTTCACTTTGTTTGACTTAAGTTAAACTGTTCGGTTGGCAGTCTCTTATCTGTCCTTGACAAAGTTTTCTGGAGCAAATTGGAGGATTTATATGGATTTGTGTGCCTCTCGGGGGACTGGTGAATGTTGTCTAGACTTTGACGAGGAGAAATAGGCGCCGAACCTTTCCAGATGCTTTTCCGATCACTCCATGAGGCACATTAAAGATATTATAATTCCTGCCAGTACTTTTTTAAAAATCCCTGTTTTCTTTACGAGACTGAGAAAAGAGAAAGAAGAAGAAGAAGCTGGACCAGAAATTATTACATCTTGAAAGGCCATTTACTCTTTTCACTGTGTGAAAGTGTCAGGTATACAGCTCCTTATTGTAGTCCTTCAAAGTCTGGAGTCTAACTGTAAATGGCACATCTTATTTAAGTGCAGGGATGATCTAAACCAGGACATGGCTTTGTAGTTTGCCCCCATCTCCTCCCTATTCATTCCTCTCCTAATTGGTTTATTTTGACAGATCATTATGACCGGTGGATCTTGGTAGCTTTGTGTTTTGTCACGTGTAACCCCTGTCAGTGCAGGACGTGATCTCATGATATCCCACCTTACAAGTGTGAGGCGATCATGTCCTTGTGTCAGGGATCTGCTGTGAAAACTGAGATGTTTATTTGGGTTCACAGTCATAGTTTGTTTAATGTTCTTCTGCCTGCTTGTTTGGACTAAGACAGACCTACATCATGTTGGGCTCTGTGTCATCTCAAACTACAAGATCAAAGGTGTTCAGCACAATAAGCCAATTCTTCGGCAGGGTGTGTTGCACTGGGCAGTGGACGAACATTGGTGATATGATATTATGATATGATGCTCCTGTTGATGAGTCTACTTTAAGTCAAATATGCCAGTGTTTTCTCTGCATATCTGTTTATTTTGGACAGTTTCTTTGAAACCATTTTGAGGAGTTATTTGTGCCATTTTAGAGTGTTGTAACTTGTTTCAGTATGAAAAAATGTGAAATGACTTTATTCCATTTGTGAATATGTTGTATGGAAAACCAGTATTTTAAGAAGTTCTTCCTTGCAGTGGGTACACCATGACTGTATTTTATGTTGTTTCATCTCATGTCTGTGTCTCCTGCAGGACACGGCCTCCCTAGGATCCCAGAAAGGCGGGATCACCAAACATGGCTGGCTCTATAAAGGCAACATGAACAGTGCCATCAGTGTTACAATGAGGGTGAGACAGTGGGGAGCACCACATTATTTTACAGATTACAAAAACTGTATGGTTTATTGTTAGTATGTAGTTACGATATGATGTAAGGATTAAAACAGATTTATACCCACACACTGTGAGGAGTCTGGGTCCTAATTTTTGTCACTTTTTATCCAGAATTATTTAAGATTTTTCATAAAGAATATAAATATCATCAAGAGAGAGAAAGCAAGTGGGACAGATATTCTTTACTTAGTTGCCTTAATGTCCATATTGTCCATGCCCTCAATATGATTGTTCTTTGCAATGAAGGTGATCTTCATCTCCACATAACTTGTCCATGTTCCCTTAAATGAGAAAGTCATAGAAACACTGTATTTCTATGACTATCCACTGGTTGCCTAAGTTTAATACCCGTTTTTATTAGTTATGTGTGCTTTTATTAGTTATATTGCTTCTTTTGACTGGGAGCCTGATCTGATATTATACTCAGGGTGCACGCTACTTTAAATTATTATTACCAAATGTTGCATTTTCTTTCCTAATAACTGAAAAATGTAATGTTATTTCTTCTTCTTATTTCAGTCGTTCAAAAGGAGATATTTCCATTTGACCCAGCTGGGCGATGGTTCTTACAATTTGAACTTCTACAAGGATGAGAAGATCTCCAAAGAGCCCAAAGGAACCATTTTCTTGGACTCCTGTATGGGTGTTGTTCAGGTATGCACTAAAATATTCCAATCATCTCTGGCATGAAGGCAGTGATTGTTAAACTACAGTGACCCTGGTGCCAAACGGGATATCCCTGCTGGCGCCGTAGTAGTACAGGGTGTAACCAGGTCCTCACTGGAAATTAAAATGCCATTTACCGGGAATAAACTTAGAATGCAGCCACAGCAACTTCCTCTGCACACTTCTTGTCTCCATAAATGTATTTCCCATCTTGCAGGGTAAAGCAAAAAAATATAACTTGAAACCTTTCAAAACAAATTGCTTTAACAATGGTGGACTGCTGCTGAAAGGTCCATTTCCCTGAAACCTGAGCTCTGTTTTCCCTAAGGTCAGCTTTACTGTTGACTCTCCACTGGTGAAACAAGGTGAATGCTGAGGTCTCACTTCCGTCCACTGCCTCACAATCGATTCCATCTGAATGTAGACCAAGACTTACTGGGTTTATTATCATCTGTCCATCATCTCAATAGATAGAAAGACCTCATTTGACTAAGGCACCCAGCGGGCATTAATCAGATATTTATTGTGGAATGTGTTATGAGAAGGAAGGTTGATTGTTTCACCAGGACCTCCTGACTTCTATCATGCAGAGGGGAAGAGTTGTTGGCTGAAGGTAGAAGGAGGAGAGGGGTACAGTTGGTATTTAAATCCTTTAAGATGTGTGGAGGCTTTAGCAGTGCAGGTCATGGTATCCAAATTGTCCCACGAGTTCCCCTGAACCTCCACACCACATTGTTTTCAAAGACAGATCTTCACTCTGTTATTCTTTAGGGGTGGACTGAGTGAAGTAAGAAGGTTCAGATCAATCAGATGAGAGATATAAGCCTTTGCAAGTTTTCTGTGCCACAATATTTTGAACTAAACGCAGTAAAACTTTATTTTCCTCCATTTTTTACTTAAACTTATTTAACCATAAAATTCATCTCCCACTGTTTTATGTTTTTGAATAAGCCACTCCAGTGTTTCATCCCACTTCTATTCTGTTTCAACTGGAAAATACATCCAATTAAGGAGACGCTCTTGTGAAGGTGATTTAGTTGATTATACACTTACCGTGAGCCTGGTATACTGACTAAAGTACAGAGCCTGTACTTTAATCAGTATACTGTTATGTTGGTGATTAGCCCACTGCTAATTGGCACTGCTTATGTTATGCAACAGCATTGCACAGCCTATTTTAAGCTACATACTGTATAGTTTTCTGCTCTGTTGAAGTTACAGAGATCATATAACTTAAACTCAGCCGGCAGTATTTGCTGTGCGTGTGGAACGGCAGATGTTTAACTTTGCAGCTGTAATGGCGTGTGACATCATACTGAGCCTCAAGCTGCTCATATGCTTTGTTAAGGTGCCAACATACAGTATATTCAAACATACAGAGCATTTTCTCACACATTTACACACCGTCTAAAGTGGGAATACAAATACTGATAATACTGTGAAAGTCCCTGAGGATGTGTACAGTTCCTCCTACCTATTAGATGATAAAGTGTTTATCAAGACCCTAGTTTTATTTCTGTCTGAAACACCCCTCTCCCTGTTTACTTAGCTAGCCTGCAGATAATGACTCTTCCTCCCATCACTCCCACTCTGCTGTTTCAACATTTCAGGCAAACTATAGTGATAACAACAACATAACAATCCACCAATTGCGCCACAATAATGACACGACTTCTCCATACCTCTACAGAAATACTTCTTGAATATTTTATTGAGCTGTAGAAACTGACTTCAGCACAGTCACAGCAGCAGATGTGTGTCATGGACAAACTGCAGCTGAATCAGCAGTTATAGGTTATACTGAATGGGCTGTAATCGAGTAATACTAAAGCCCAAATGGGACCGTGACATCACTCTTCCTGACCTGTTTGGAGGTTATTGTTCAGCTCTGCGGATCCAGCTCATTTTCTGTTGACTCCCCTCAGCAGCGCCGTCTCACTTCAGAGAGTCTCTGCTGCCGTCCTGGCAGATCTGGAGGCTTTGCTGCGCAGATGGAAATACTCTGTCCCTCCCTAACTCACTCCATCCATTAACTGCTTTGTGCAGCAGTTAAATTATATCTCTTTCCAAAACAGTGACTCACATTTTGAAATATTTTGTAGCTAAATAGTGTTTAGTTCAGTGTTTTGATTCAAAACATTTGTTTTTCACAAAATCTCAATGTTTTTGCAGGTTCAAAGAGAATAATACATAGGAGTGAAGGTTAGGTTTAAATTTAAGTGAAGCAAGTTATGATTTAAACAATAAAAAATAAACATCATCTGCCTTCTGGTGAACTGGCAATGGTTAACTGTTAGCTTTGGAGAGTCAGATGAAACATTCCTTCAGCCCTGCCATCTCCACAGTCGGGTATTTGATATTTAAATGTTAAAAACAAAACTTAGTAAATCAATCATTCAATATCAGATACCAACATACTTGGCAAATGTGAGACCCAGCTTTACAAAAACTAAAATCTTTGTTCTGACTTTTTTGTTTTGAACTCCTCAGAGCTTGGCTCTCTAATTTTAGATAAACCTTTTTATGAAATTCATATGTTTTTTTTCTCCCCATGTTCTCTTCTTTCATGCTCTTATCTAACCTGCAGAACAACAAGGTTCGGAGATTTGCTTTCGAGCTGAAGATGCAAGATAAGAGCACCTACCTGCTGGCTTCAGACAGTGAAGGGGAGATGGAGGATTGGATCAACACACTCAACAAGATCTTGCACAGTAGTTTTGAGATCGCCATGCAAGAGAAGAGGAATGGAGACGTTCACGATGGTGTGTGTGCCTGAAGGAACACAAATATGAATATTACTGTTAAAATATTATCCAAGTTATTGAGGAGTTTGTGCTTCTCATAGTCCTCATACAGTAACAATCTGAGATAGTCTAGACAAACTGTATCAAGCAAATGATTTTCAGCAGCTTATTTGCTCTGGCATACTGTTTGTACCTGAGGATGTTTTTAAATGAGGCGCTGTTCATTCACACCATCATCCACTTACCATTCAAGCCTCACTTCTCAACTTCTTCCTGCTTTTATATACATTTAGTCTGCGGTGATGTGATACCGGACCACCCAGGTTTTTAATACCCACCTCCTGTCTCATAGGAGGCTTAGCCATGGAAGAAAGAGAATGAATGAAATGAATGCCTCTGCACAAAATGCTCCACTAATCTTCCTAAACTCCTCAGCTTTTATTAATAACACTGTGCATGAGAAAAAAAAACAATTCTCTGAGCTTTCGTAAAAATATGCCATTGAGACTTGTAATATCACCCTCTCAATCCTGACTGATTCTGGTGTAGCTAAATTATTGTTTTCTGAACTTTACACGTCAGTAAGAGATTAAGGAGGTTTTTCAACACAAGGGGGTTATTTTTGTCCTCTCAATGTTTGGCCTGCATCCAATGATTTCTTTCTTTCTTTTTTTTCTAGATGATGATCTTGGAAAATCAGACAGTTCCTCTGGCAGTATGGACAGCTTTCAGGTAGGTCCGGCTTTCTCAGCTAGATGCACACACATTCAGGACATCGTCACATGGAGTTGCACCATTAAATTGCTGGTTCCTCAAGTCAAAAGGCAGAAGGCCTCTTCAACTGCAAACATGTGGCTTTAATTTAGATTTAAGAGTTACTGGTTACACACCTAATTTCTCAGCCAGTCATTTGTTTTTGTAGGTCTGATCTGACATTAAATAGACCTCTTGTCATGTGATAATCTCTATAGACTTTTCCACTTAGAATGTTATTTGGATTTTCTCAGCAATGGAAATTAAACATCATGGTCTTAAAAAAGCAACACTTGCCTTGATGTGAATGTTCACATAAGTATTATAGTTTTGTGGATATAAACATCTGTGCTTTTTGTGCTGCCGGATGATTTACAGGTTGAAAGTGCTTTTTTCTAAATTGATATTTAGTACTTTAGAATCAAACTTCTTGCTGGTATCATACCAGCATGAAGTTTGATTGAAGAGCCGGCAATATTTAAGCCATATGTGCATGGAAACAGTTAGCTGGAAAATATCTTGACAGGTTACTGTGTGCTGCACTGAAGTCTATTTTTGTACCACCTGACTCTGACCACTGAGCCTGTCTGCCCAACATGATCAACCTATAAAATATGAAGCCTCATTTCCAGATGGGTCCAAATGAAAAAATGTACTAATGATAAAACCAACTGACTGAAAATCTCTCAGATGGTGTTTCTGGCATATCAGACAGTTTGTGGTTTCGATCAATTTAGGAAATGCTTTTCTCTCCCCAGAGCACAAGAGATATAGAATCCAGGATGAGGAATGAGACCAGATTGAAGCTGTTCACTCTTGACCCTGACACACAGGTAACTGAAAGTAGAGCATATTGAAGTTTGCTTATTCCCATGTGGTAATAAGATCCACTGTAACACCCAAATGTAATACCTTCTATTGTACTGTCTATAGAAACTAGATTTCTCAGGAATAGAACCGGATGTGAAGCACTTTGAGGAGAAGTTTGGCAAGCGCGTCATGGTGAACTGCAATGACCTCGCATTTAATCTGCAAAGCTGTGTGGCTGAGAACGAAGAAGGACCAACAACAAACGTAAGACTGATCTTTCTCTGGCCTCAATAGGCAGTAAATGACAGAAATATAATTAACCGCCTGACTAAAGACGGATGAGATGGTTTGTTATAGCGACCGGATGGACTCCGTTCATTATTTGAGCCACTGAAGGACTCTTGTTGGCATAGCAACCAGGCTACTGGCTCAGTAATGGCAAACACTCTGTATAATGGAGTCTGATGTCCCGCTGTCCCTCCCAGCAGAAACTGTCTATTAAATACTCTACATACTGTGTGTTCACAAAGACGAGGACATAACACACACACACACACACACACACACACACACGCAGAACAGATACCACAAAAAGTGTTAATCCAGCTCCCTCCACTGATATTTTATTGAAATAGCTATCCGCAGTGTGTTACAGCATAACCACTATAATCTAATTATGCAGACTGGTTGATACAATGTATTAAACTGTATTAAACATTATGTGTTTAATTATTACTCTGTTTGTTTTTCCAGGTGGAGCCATTTTATGTCACCCTGTCACTGTTTGACATCCAAAATGGCAGGAAGATCTCCTCTGACTTCCACGTTGACCTCAACCACCCGTCCGTCAGGGGTATGGTGCCCAGTAACAACAGTCAGTATATTAACGGTGGCGGGGACGTCCACCCTGAGTCGCAACGATTAGTCCACGGCGTGCCAGAGACAGCCTTGCAGTATCCCAGACAGGTGAAAATAAAGGGAAAAGAACTTACAAAATATGCTTGTTTCTTTTGCTTATCTATACTTCAGTAATGTGGCTTTAGCCTTGTATTTAATTCTATTAATACATATTCGATCTGGTCTAACATATCCATCATCACTTCTATCATACAGGTAGTGTTCTCGGTTACATGCCCCCATCCAGATATCTTCCTGGTGGCTCGCATTGAGAAGGTGCTTCAGGGAGGAATCAACCACTGTGCCGAGCCATACATGAAGAGTTCAGACTCCACCAAGGTACCGACCCACACACAAACTTCTCTCCAGCCTCCTCTCAAGGCAGTGTGTAGCCCTGCACTCAGCAGATTCCACCAGATCATCCCACATTATGTGCAGATAATCATCCCTGTTTTAAGCGCTGACCAGTCACACAGACACTCAACACAAGCATTGACTTTGGCTGTACAACTGAAGTTGTGCACCCTGAAGGGACCGTGGTGGGTAGTAATGTGATTCAGGCGAGGAGAAAAATGTGAAATGTATTTGCACATCGTTGAAGAAGAGTGTGTGCGTGTTATCAAGACTTTTGTGTGTACTTGTGTTGTGACTGGCAGCGTGCTGAATATTTTACAGTGCTAAATGGTGAAATGTAAATCACTGTTGCTGTTTTCCACCAGGTGGCACAGAAGGTCCTGAAAAATGCCAAGCTGGCATGTAACCGATTGGGACAGTACCGGATGCCTTTTGCCTGGGCAGCAAGGTACTTTATCTCTTTTGATCAGAGGTTTTAAAACTCCCCGGGGGGGCTCCAAACTGTTTTTTAGGGGAGGCTCAGTGAATGGAAGTAAAAAAATATGACATTAGTTATTACATTATTTATCAATAGGAGGTAACATAGAATAGCCTAAATGTGTCTGATTTGGTTAAAGAGATTCAGAGATACAGTAGTTTGGGGGAATGTTACTGGTTTTTCTACTTTCCCAGAGTCAGAAACAAATAAATCTCCTCAGACAGACTTTTTATGCATTTGGTGTTGTCTGTATTATGTCAAACAGCAATATTAGGCTGTCTTAGTTCAATTGTTGAGCATCTATGGGATCAAAAAACATGGTTATGATCCCATAGGTGTCTAGAAATTGAGCGAAAATAAGCATGTAAACTAAGAGTGCCTTTTTCTAAGCTTTGTCTGAGGGGAAGCCCACAGCCTCAGACTTTGAAAACCCCTGGTTTTGACAAAGAATGTAATTACGGTTACCCTTAGTTTGTCATCAGAAACATATGTTTGCTTTTCTACTAGGGCTACAGCCCAAGCAGACACACACCAAAAGTATATGGTGCAATCTTTCACAAAGGTCACAATAGTGCACACTGAATTGATTAGGTTATTGACAGTAAGTTAATCAGTATGAATAATCAGTTGATTGCCTAAGTCAATGTGAAGAATTTGATCACACCTTTTAAAATGTTCAAATTTGCTACCTTTCTGTTTTATATGAGCATTAATTGAATACTTTTGGGTTTTGAAGTGTTTCTGTGTTTTGAAGACATTTCCTCGGCCTCAGATTGTAGATATTATTCCTTTGTAAAATGAAACATCAACATTCAATACCTTTGCAAATACAAACACAGGTGTAGGTGTGTGCCGGACAAGAGAAATGTTCCTGACTCTGCTCTTCTCTGTTTCAGGCAACTGTTTAAAGATGCTTCGGGGGCACTTGACAAAAGTGCTCGTTTCTCAGCTCTGTACAGACAGGACAGTAACAAGCTGTCCAATGACGACATGCTCAAACTGCTGGCTGACTTCAGAAAGTTAGTAATGCTTCTCTGAGTGCACTGTATTATGAATTTGTCTTGAGTAATTTTACAGATGCACTGGAAAGGAAAATATGTTCCTATAGTTTGTACTTTGGTTTCTATTGAAAATAAGATATTTGCTCACATCTGTAAATGTGATAATATGCCATTTCTTTCTTTTCATGTCTTAGCTGCCTGCCTGTTTTTATATTCAGTCTTTGGTTGATGATAGCAAATGCTTAACTTCAGCTTATTTGCCTTTCCTCAGGCCAGAGAAGATGGCCAAGCTGCCTGTAATCCTAGGAAACCTTGATGTTACCATTGACAATGTTGCTCCTGACTTGACAAGTAAGCTCTCTAAGCTCACTCCATGCGTCTGACATGAGAAACAAAATCTGTTCCTGTGCAGACCAGATGGGTCACATTGTCTACTGGGCTGTTTATTTTGGTTTCCCTCCCTCCTGCTTCTGTATATAGATTGTGTTACCTCATCCTACATTCCTGTGAAGCAGTTTGATGTGAGCGAGAAGACCAACATCTTCTTCGAAGTGGAGGAGTTTGTGCCGTGCATAGCCAAATGTTCTCAGCCTTTCACAATCTACAACAATCACCTCTACATCTACCCAAAGCACTTGAAGTACGACAGCCAGAAGTCATTTGCAAAGGTATCTCAAACTTTATACTGTACAGTGTTGTTTATTGGCACAGGAACAGAAATGATTAATGTTCCCTTTCTACACATTGAAATTGAAATATTGTAACTGGACAGACTACACCAGTTTGCTTAAGTAGAGACCCCTTTTTCTGTCACTTGAAACTACAGCACCATTTCTTTGAATGTGTCTGTCTGCAGGCTAGAAACATAGCTGTCTGCATTGAGTTTAAGGACTCGGATGAGGAAGACGCTGTCTCGCTGAAGGTAAACTCATATGTTTCCAGGAAGTTTTCCCAAATCCCCAAAGGACAGCCCCACCTGTCGCAGGAACTAACTACTTATTGTTATCATTCCGTAGTGCATCTATGGCCGACCTGGAGGACCCTTGTTTACCAAAAATGCCTTTGCTGCAGTATTACATCACCAGCACAACCCCGAATTCTACGATGAGGTGAGACAAATTTCTTCAAAGCCTCAGTGATGATGAGGCCACACTTATGAGGCTGTAGCAAATGTATGAATTGAATGTTTATTTCTGCTCTTATGCCTTAGTTTAAGATTGAACTTCCAACCCAGCTCCATGAGAAGCACCATCTACTCTTCACTTTCTATCATGTCAGCTGTGACAGCAACAGCAAAGCCAGCACAAAAAAGAGAGATGTGGTTGAGATGCAAGGTATCACCCATTTGCAAAACTGAATCTCCAGAACAACGATTTTGTTCAAATTTGCAGTATCTCTGTTTTCTGTTTGAGTTTTTCCATGTGTTATTGTTGTTACTGGCATGAAGTGTGAGGTTGCTAGCTGAGTATATTCTGCTCTGCCTCTACTCTCAGTGGGTTACGCCTGGCTCCCCTTGCTGAAGGATGGCCGGGTGATCATGAATGAGAATCAGATCTCTGTGGCTGCCAACTTGCCTGCTGGATACCTCAGCTGTCAGGAGGGCGCCAGCAAGGTAGAGTGCATCCTCAAGTTTTTAGACAGTAAAGGGTTCACCTCACCTACCCAGAGTTCATGTGCTGTACTTTCTTTTTCAGCCTTTCATTAAAGAAAACCTGATTTATATTCATGATATTGAAGAAAATGTGACTCTATTAAGGGAATATTAAAATCTACTGCAATTGTCTATTTACATAATGGTATTAAATACTGAAGTGAACGTAATTGGTTGTCTTTGTATTGCAGCATTCAGGTCCTGAAGTCAAATGGGTGGATGGAGGAAAGCCTTTATTCAGGGTGTCCACACACCTTGTGTCCACTGTCTACACTCAGGTTAGTTATTTTTTGTTGTAGCGCACTGTGAAAGTAGTAAGACAGCTGATTTATCTGCATCTTATTACATCTTCTTACGTCATATCTGAGCTTTGATTTCCTTACACTGAAGCTTTATAGGATAATTCCTGCTTTATGACTTTCTGTTTCAGGATCAACATTTGCACAATTTCTTTCATCACTGTCAAAGTGCAACATCTGGAGCCCAGGCATCAGGAGGAGAACTGGTCAAATACCTGAAGGTAAATGATAAAGACTTAAAGGGTTTTAGTGTAGAGATACTGATATGGTTAGCCAGAATTTCTGATGGCTGATACACATCCTGGTAAATACTAAAATGCTTTTTTTCTATTCATTTTGTTGTGATTTGATCACATTTTATATATATTTTTATTGGAACAATATACATGTGCTTGATATTGTTAATTTCTAGGATAATTCATTGACTAGAATTGGCAGTGCATGCCAGAAAGAGACTGTTAATCCAACACTGAGTTGTATTTAACCCACAATCCACAGTGTTGACAAACATCTTCCTATTTATACTGTTTAATTGTGTGCACATGTTCTACATAAATAGCTGTACATAAATAGAGGATCAGGAATTAAGTCTGAGCATGATGACATTTTCTTAAAACCTTTTTTGTTAACTGAGGGGAAAGATCAGGCATGTTTTTACACTTTTGCCTCTGTATCAATATGCAATCTAACTCGTCCTCACCATGAAACCGCAGTCACACTGGATTGCTGGTGAATCACATGGAGATTAATGTGTTTAGTCTTCTGTTTTTTGCTGTAGCTTGCCAACAGCACATTCTTCGTTACAATTTGTGCTTCACCATTTATACCGAATTTATTTGTCGCCAAAGATTTTATGATACCAGTAAATCTGTTCAATCTTATCAGTCACATGTCAGCCCCTCACAGACGCTTCTTTTCCCAAAGTGTCAGTCTTAGTTGTGCCCATGTATGTCTATCTAACTGATATTTTCTGTAGTTCTGGAAGTTCAATTATCACTCTTCCCATCGCTCGCTCTCTTATTCTAGTCCATGGGAATCTCAGTTTACCACTCTCCTAGTGGACAATTACATGGAAAGCAACACTTGGACCAATGCATCTCTTGGGTTCTAATGTAAACACAGCAGTGCACACAAACAATAGCCAGAGGGTCAAACAGCAGGTCAACCATGCTGACTGGCCGCTTGCCAAATGACTTGGCAGGGCTTGTGTTAGTTTCCTGCAAAGATACACCAGTAACCACACTCTGCCATGTTCCAGGCACTGAGGCATAATGTGTGGCTGATTAGCACAGTGTTGTTCACTCATGTCCTCCTGTTGTTGTTATTAGATTAATTTCCTCATACATTATTTTGCACTAGCAGTGGCCTTATGTGCTCTTTGTTAAAGTGGCAAAGAAAAATGAACACATTGTTTTTTGAAAATTCTGCAATTATGCAATTGAGCTCAATCCAAATATACCTCTTTGATTGTTCTGTCAGAGCCTGCATGCCATGGAGAGTCATGTGATGATCAAGTTCCTGCCCACCACCCTGAATCAATTGTTTAGGGTGTTAACCAGTGCCACCCAAGAGGACGTGGCAGTCAACGTCACCAGGCAAGTATTCCTCAGACTCTCTTTGACTGGACTCCAGTAGAATTGGATACATTAATCCTTCAGTGTATATCTATTCAACCCTAACCCTAACCCATAGACAGCTGTTTTTTATGTGTACCAATAAATCAAAGTGAGAGGATTTTCAAGGAAGGCCCACATGTACATTGAAAGAGGTTTGGATTCTCTATAATTAGTCTTCTCTATACTGGATGTGAAGAGATCTATTCATGTTTTTGAGACAAAATCCACTGTCCATCTGAAGCTTATGAGATTGTGTTAGATAAATTCAGTGAGTATCATCCAAAGTAACAAGGTTTCTCAAACATTACCTTGCTGTGCTGCAGTGGAGTTTAGCACTGTAACTCAAGAAGGCAATTTTGTACTAAAAAGGTTAAGTTTTATAAGACTCATACATTGGAATTGCTTTGAAGAAGGATATCTTTATGGACCGTATGAACAGGAGGAATGATCACAGCAACCAATAACACCTTCAAAATTTAACTTGTAAAGGGCTGTTAGAACAGAAATGTATGCATCAATAAATGAGGCCTCCAGCTGCCTCAGCCATGCTCACATCCATTTCCTCATACATGCTTTCCTCTTCCATTGTTTGTATTTTAGAGTCATGATCCACATTGTTGCCCAGTGCCATGAAGAAGGGTTGGAGCACTACCTGAGATCATATGTGAAGGTAAAATTTTCATGCCGTATATCACAACTGACTGTCTGTATTTTATGTTCGTACTGGGGAATTGACATGGCTCTCTGATACAGTTTGTATTCAAGACTGAGCCATACACATCCACCACCACCCGAACGGTGCATGAAGAGTTGGCTAAAGCCATGACTGCTATCCTGAAGCCTTCCACTGATTTCCTTACGTGTAACAAGCTGCTCAAGGTAACATATCTGTACTTTTTTTGAAGGACTTCACAGCCTATAATTATATATTGCATGAATTTCCTCTTTATTGTTCTCTGATTGATGTTTGTTTGCCCTCCAGTACTCCTGGTATTTCTTTGAAGCCTTAGTCAAGTCCATGGCTCAGTACTTGATTGAGAGCTGTAAAGTGAAGGTAAGTCTGCCTTGACATTACACTGAGAGGTGTCTGCTCTTGTCTGCTTTATTACAGCTTCGGTTCTTCACTGCAGTTTACAACATGCCAAGTCTTGTGGACAGCCGCAGTACCACAGTCAAAGTATTATGTATCCACAGTGTATCCTACACTGCTGTGCAGTTTAATTGACTACATTTGTTCATACCCTATAACCAACCACATCCCTGTGTTTAACCTCCACTGGCATAATCTGGAGGCCTCTGTGGAAGTTAGATCTACAAGAGTTTGTCATAACAGTCTGAAAACAGAGCAACCCTGTTCTGTGATGTTTCAGTGAAAGATGCGGCTGACCTTCGGCTGCATTTTTGTAATTGTTGACACATCTTCAATATGTTAACAATTTGTTAGTCAATCCATATTTTCCAGCTCCCTTACCCTGTCTTTGACACACAGCTCCAAGCCAAATCTTTCCTACTTAAAGCAATTTTTTACCATGGTATCAAATGACAATATGTAATGTCAGAGGTGTTGCTTGTGGTGATGAACTTACAATTACAAAATTGATTATCAAATGACTCTGCAGCTCCCCACAGCTTTATGGAGCGTAATAGTGAGTTTCACCTCATTGTTAAGCATTGTTTTACAGCTTTGGTTCACTCTCCCTAATAGAGTTGATGTGTTTTTTAATAGTTGTTGGACAATAATGGCAGCGTATCTGACAACAGAGACAATACCTGTTAGTAGGAGTGAAACATTTATATCTCCATCCTTTATAATGAGATGTATTATGTTGCTACGTTTGTACCAACATTCTGGCTGTCCCTTTCAGCTGTCCAGGAATCAGCGTTTCTCAGCGTCCTTCCATCACACTGTGGAGACTCTGGTCAACATGATGATGCCACACATCACTCAGAAATACAAAGACAACCTGGATGCCGCCAGAAACGCCAACCACAGCCTGGCGGTCTTTATCAAGGTCAGGATCCACAGTTACTGTCACTTCTTTAAGTGTAAATATTAATGTATTTCTTGTACTGTAAATAATGACAGAAGCATCCCCCCCCCCGCCCCTCATTCTGTAGCGCTGTTTCAACCTGATGGACAGAGGATTTATGTTCAAGCAGATCAACAACTATAGCAACAGTTTTATGCCTGGAGACTCAAAGGTAACAGTAGCAACATTTGTAGAAACAAATTGTACAGCTTGTTTGTGTTAGCTTGTTCGGACAGTAATGGAAGATGTCAGGCTGTGCTCCAAATACTGCATGTTCGAGGCAAAGATGTGTCAAAGAGTGTTTATTTACAAGTTTCTGTTGTTTCAAACTGCAGACACTGTTTGAGTTCAAGTTTGAGTTCCTGCGTGTTGTATGCAACCACGAGCACTACGTCCCCTTAAACCTGCCTATGCCATTTGGAAAGGGCAGGATACTGAGATTTCAAGGTGAGAAAAATATAAAATGTATCTCCTGATCAAGAGTCAAACCTAATGATAGCACGCAGCTGTGATTAAGCTGTTTGGTTAAAGTAGAATACTGAAACCCAACCAAATTGCTCGGCTGTACAAAGCCATCACTAATAAAACAGTTCAAAACAAAACAGATTTTATGGATCGCCTCCTTTGTTAGTTTTACAACAACAAAATTAGTCCATTGAATTGGGTTACACAAACTATTATACACATGTAATGGAAGAAGTTTAATTCATTAATATTGAATATGCTTTCTATTGTTGTAGCACTCTTTGGTTTTACAGAATGTACTTTGTTTCTTCTTTGTGTTCCTTATTTCTTTTGTCAATTAGCTGTATTATCTCCATGTGATACGGTGGAGTCATACGATACTCCAGTAGGTAGGTGCAAGGTTTGATGCTTGACTTGGATCAAATCATTCAACCATGGTCAGAAAGTTGCAAATTCCCTCAAAAATCTATCTCTATCTTTCAACTTTGGTGCAAACGTCTGATGTGGAATGTTTTCTCCGTTTCAAGTGCTGACAGATAATACCGCAAATCATTTGTAGTCATACCATATATCTAAAATTGACTCCTTGTGGAGGTGTGGTGTATATTTCCAAGTAGATTATTTCTCTTTTGAAGTGGTTTGTAGTGATGAGAAAATCCAGGAGCAACTTATTTTCTGTCATTCTTAAGAAATCTGTTGTCTTTTTAAAGCCTGCATTTAAATGCAGGTTTTAAAAAGATGCAAATAGATATAGATAGTTGTGAAGCGTTAGTGTGAGTGTGTTTGCTTTACTTGTCTTTAATGCTGTTTAAAACAATCTGTGAACATCTGCCTCTGTTCAATCACTGGCTTAAATCCCTTTTGTCCACAATAATAACAGCAGCACAGTCACACAACCTGAATCTTTCAAACAAGTCTGTCTGCATATCTTTTTTTCCCCCTCATATAGACGATCAGATGGAAATCAGCAAGAATCATTTTTCAGCAAGGAAAATATTTGCATTTCTAGCCAGATTTTAATGTTGGCTGCAATCTGTATACCTTCCAAGTTTTCTTGTTTATAACTTCATTGTGCCTGATTTATATTAAATTAGAAAATGACTCAATGACTATTATATAGTTTTGTGTGATTCCATCTTCTTTCATATGCTTCACTTATTTCTGTCAGTCAGTCCTAATCTCTTCTTCGTCCTCTCCCTCAGACCTCCAGCTGGATTACTCGCTGACAGATGACTTCTGTAAGAACCACTTCCTGGTCGGGCTGCTCCTAAGGGAGGTCAGTGCAGCTCTACAGGAGTTTAGGGAGATTCGTCAGATATCCATCCAGGTGCTGAAGAACTTGATGATGAAGCACACATTTGATGACCGTTACACCTCCAAGGTTTTTTGCTTTTTCCTGTTCATTTCAGTATCTGATATTGTGTGAGAGACATTCTTCTGAGTGATTTATTTGTTTTTCAGAGCCAGCAAGCCAGGTTGGCCACACTTTACTTGCCCTTGTTTGGTCTGCTTCAAGAGAACGTCAACAGACTGAATGTGAAGGAAGTCTCCCCGTTCACAGTCAACCACTCCAACAATGTAAGGATGCCACCTAGTGGCCTCATTTGAATATTTCATATCGCAAACTAAGAAAACCACAAAGCATAACACAGCCCTACCTTTTAACCATATCCACTCCACCAATCAACACCTGAGAAAAACTAATACACAATCCACAAAAAGGAAAACATACTACTGAAAGAAAAGGAAACTAAAAAAGGAGAAAAGGCTGCTGTAGCAGTCTTAGCTGATAACTATCAAAATAGATTTTATCCTGTACATCACATTGTTTCATTTAACTCACAGGCTCATTGTCTTTTCTGTGCAATGTCCCACCAAATCACCCCGTGTATGAGTTTGTCATAATTTGATCTGTGGATAATTATTATCCATTTCACAGTATTACATGAGTAGATATAAACTGGGTTCAGCAGCAACACAAAACCATGTAAGCAGTGAAAAATGTAAATATACACCCATATGCAATTATTGTGAAACAGTATATTCAGTTCTTTTAAAGGATCAGATATTAATAAACAGTAGTAAACATTTAAGTAGGATAAAAATGGACTCTTCTGTCAAAGCAAATGGTTTGATTTTGTAGCTAAATTAGATGTTTTTTCCTCTATATTCAGTATGTTTGTTCAGAATTCAAACAATGATATGAATTCCTTATGTCAAATCATTCCACACTGAATTACTAAAATCTTTAAAAGTTTCAATCTGCAAATTTGATAGACAATGTTTGACTTCCACCTAACATACAAAGGACCATTTAGTGGTTTGTGATAAGATCATACAGAGTTGTACTGTATGCGGGTCTGTGACCACTGAAATCTTACACTGTTTGCCCTCAGAATGGCAGAGAAGATTTACTCCTTACCAACGCTTTGATGACACCACCACCCAGGTCCAGCACCTTTTTGGACACCAGCTTGCACAAAGATGTTTTTGGAGTAATTTCTGGCACTGGTGAGTAGAAAAATTATGGTGGACAATCTTAGGAAAGAAGTTTTCGTTTTTATACTGATATAAACTTGTATTTCTTACAGCTTCACCTCACACGACATCTACCCCCAACATTAACTCTGTGCGTCACGCAGACTCTCGTGGGTCCCTCATCAGCACTGACTCTAGCAACAGCCTGCCTGAGAGGAACCACGACAAGGGCAACTCGCTGGACAAGGTACATGTCAGAAAGTACTGGAAGATGTCTTTGCAGTAATTTCACTCAACATTAAAATTTAGGCTTTCTGTGGCATCCATTCAATTTCACTGCAATTGCCCATACCAGAAATCCCCTTTAAAGGTGCAATGTGTAGTATTTAATGCCATTCAGCTGTGGGGTTGCAGATGAATATCCTCCCTCCCCTTCCAAGCATGTAAGAGAAACTATTGCGGCCATGAAACTAAAAAAAGAAAGCAAAAGGCCCTCTCTAGTGCCAGTGTTTGGTTTATCTGTTCTGGGCTACTGCAGAAACATGGTGGTGTAACATGGCTTCTTGGAAGGGGACCCTGTAGACCCTCTGTAGATATAAAGAGCTCATTTAAAGCTAATGAAAACACAATGTTTCTTATTTTTATATTTTCTTATTTTATATATTTTTTATACACAAATTAAAACATACTTATTATATTATTAATTTTATATTCCATTTCTGCCAAGTTTGTTCCACTACATGTCAATAAATTCTAAGCACTGCACTTTTAATGCCCAAAGTGCCACAGAAAGTCACTGCTTGTTAACTTGTACCATTAACTCCCTCACACCTCACTTGTACGGCTGGCCATGGCAGACGGGGAAGTTTGTACGGAGGCATTCTGCCAATGTCCTGCGCTTCTTTGCGGAAACTGAGGAGTCCGTGCTCTCCGCGCGCAACAAGCGTGTCACAATGGACTTCTCCCTGCTCTCTGTGCCCTGTGTGTCAGAGAATGCCACCATTTCACTTCAAGTACAAAACGCCTCCCTCTTCACACAGTCCTACCTCCTAGCAGTGTCCCATCTGGGAATGTGAGAGTGTGTGTCCTAATCCCAAAGCCTTTTCTTTGCCAGATGATTCTCAGGCTTTGGCCTGTTTGTTCTCTGATGCCATGAAGCAGACCTGCTATACCACAGGGCCTTTTTTTGTCTGTGCTCTTTTACCAGATGTTGATAAGAATGCACGCTCAAGGGATTTCTCATTTTCCAGTTTCTCTCTCGTGTGCTGTGTCAATTTTTTCTCTGATAGAGAGCCTCAGGCTAAATCTGGGAAGGATTGAACTTCACTGGTAGTGTTGGGAGCCAGAGCCTCTTGAAAAGGGAGATGAGCAGGCTTTTCACAGGGCTGTTGTTTGTTTCATCTTCAGTTGGAGCTGTTCTCATTTGCGATGTGTGATAGTTTTTTAAACATGTTTCTAACAGCATACTGTAGGGGGAAAAGGAGGACACCAAAAAGGAATTGAAATTATCACCAACCCCCAAATAATTCTATTTTAGCTCAAACTCTTTTTAGAAAGTGCTTGAAAATAAGTACACCGCAACTTCACAGTTTTTTCCCCTTTTTCAGGACAACTAACTTCAGCCTTGAAGTTCTCCTCTTTCCAAATTGCCCTTTTGAGAAGCCAAAGCCATAGCCTCATGCTTTCCATGAAGTCATCCCCAGCCAGTTTCATGATCTAGACAACTGCTGGCAAAGAAACGTGCTTGGTATATTGCCAACCCCTTGCTGTGGTAGAGCTTTCGCTCCACTGGTTTGGTTATGTTTTCTCCCTGCTCTCTACCTCAGCTGGGAGAAATGGTGTTTGTTGTCCATTTGCAACTTTTCCACAAGACATAGAGCCCTACAACATCTGAGTGAATGACTCCACTAGTGTAGCTTTACCACTGTTATACCAGGCTTTCAGAAAACTATAAATAGTTTTTACCACTTTCTTATGCAGTATGCAGTCTATGACACAGACCAAAACTCTGTGGTTTAGACTTTGAACTATAACCACACAACCATGAAACTTTACCAAAAAAATCTTTTGGTGTTTTTAAATCTCTTTGGTAAATATCTTTAGTCTTTTTGATTGACTATCTGACTATAGTTTCTGTAAATGACAATGTGGTTTATCATGAGGTAGCAAAGGGAACTTCACAGGGCCAAGAGCCCTGACAGGATTATATATTTGTCTCTCTATACCTGACCGGCCTCTTTGTCCCTCAGAACCAGCCTGCCTCAACCCTCGGCAGTTCCCCGCTGCGATGTGATAAACTGGACCAAGCAGAGATCAAGAGCCTCCTAATGTGCTTCTTGCACGTGCTCAAAAGCATGTCAGAGGGTAGGATCTCTCTGTTCCTCCATATTTCCCGTCATCTCCTGAATACCTCCAACTATGTATTAAGTTGCATGTCAACAATACAACAAACTGAATTTCTCTCTTCAATGTCAATCTTTGTCCCTTTCAGACGCTCTGTTCACATACTGGAACAAGGCTTCATCTGCTGAGCTAATGGACTTTTTCACGCTAGTCGAGTAAGACATCTTAGACTGCTATCAAGAACAGTGACATAATTGACGCCGAAGAGTTTACGGTGACTGATTTTTTACTTGCTTTTCTTCTTCAGAGTGTGCCTCCATCAGTTCAGATACATGGGAAAGAGATACATCGCAAGGTAATGTTGTCGTCAGTGTCATTGATTATTTTCTGAAATTTTTTTTTGGTTTTACACTGTAAAGTGATTGAGAATTTTTAGGCTTCTAATTGAGTCTGAGGCCTTTATTTGTCAAATTTTTTTGAAAAGTTTATTGTATTTCTGTGAAATCCATAACATCTCCAGCAATATACAATTAATAATAATCTAATATATTTACTATGACAGGATTTTTTTTAAATAAGAAAAGTAAACTATATATAAATATATATATATAACAGAGAATTAAATAATCTTGTTGTTGTCTTTGTCTAGTTTGACCAGCTCTTATGATACTATCAAAAATGATTTCTCCATTGTGCATTATTGCCTGTTAAACTTCACACAAGGACAATAGGGCATAGTCACTGATTCAGTGTAAACAGCAAAAGCGAATGTTCATGCTTATTGAAAGGTGTGACTGTAGGTTCAGCATATTATTTGACAAGCAATCAAAACGTATCCAAACACACATCCAGTTCTCTGTGGCGGCTGTGGCCTTGACTCCCAGAGTGCTTTTGGGTGTTCACTCTCTCTAACCTCCCATCACTGTTTCTATCTCTGTTCACTCAAATGCTGGCAAGTTTAACATAATGAAATAAACCTGGCTCCTGCCCTCTCCTGCTTGGGTAAGACCAAAGGTGGAATTGACTTTTTCAAACTAATGCATGATATTTTCTCACCTTACAAAAGCTGCAGTGCTGCGACACAACTGCACCAAGAGCATCCGCTTCTGTCATTATATTATATGCATGGCTACAGCTGTAACTCACCACTCTAATGCTGCTATTTCTGTGTGATAATTATCTCTTTTAACTGCATGCCAAACATGGCACATTATGACTTTACTAATTCATACATACAGTACATTTGCAAATTCACCCCCACATTTTCAAACATTACATTTTTCAGTCTTTTCAGTGTGATATTTCATTATTATAATACCTTAAACTCTTATAAGCTACATTATCTTACAATCATTTGACTTCCAGGACATTTGAGTTATCTTTACACCACTCAAGTGAATATTTTTTATCCGGATCTGCTTCACTAACGCTGGCTTTGCCGTTAGTCAACTACTCATCTAACATTGTCCTGTTTCCTCATCAGGAACCAGGATGGGGCAGGACCCGTAGCACATGAGCGGAAGTCTCAGACTCTGCCTGTGTCCCGTAACAGGGCGTCAATGATGCATGCCCGCTTACAGCAGCTCAGCAGCCTGGATAACTCATACACTTTTAACCACAGTAAGTCCCCCGTACACTATACGTCTCATCAAACATCCTCTACCAGAGGACCCCTACCGTCCTCCGCCTAGGAGGACGGTAGGGGTGTAGTCTGACTCATCATCAACTTCATCCTCCTTCTCATCATTCTCTGTTAAAACCCAGCCCGCCATCAAGCAGAAAATGCTCCAGAAGACAAAAGTAAATGAAATTGAATTGGGCCACGGTAGCTTTTTGTAGCATCACATGATTTTAGGGCTTAAGCTATAGCTATGTGGTAATTCTGTTAAATGGCATTATTTAATAAAGTTTCTTTGTGTTTTCAGTGTAAGAAAGATTTCAAGTATTCTTGGAATATCTGTAGACCATGGTAAGAATGTATCAGGTTGGCAGGCAGTTTGCAGCCCATTATCGGCTCTGTTCATCTGTTGAATCAAGAGCATACCTGTTTTAACTGAACATTAGCTTCTAGTCCCTCTGACCATCTACTTTTAACTTTATTTTACATTTCATTTTCTGAAAAACACAATTCATGTAAAATAGGAAGGCTTTCATTCCAAATTCTGACTTTTGTAAAAATACAGTTTTTGTATCTGTTCAGCTTTTATTTCTCTCCTTTCTGTTAAATTTAAAATTCTAAATTTAATAAACACGTTGGGAAAAAATGCTTCTTTATATTTGTCATTTAAAAACAAAATGAATGCTACAATTAGTAAACTAAATTTGTTTTAATAATACATTGGATATCGCTACTGTCATGTTTTTTGTTTCAGTTTGGAATGAAACTTCTTTTCAACCTAATGAAAATTCTCATTCTTCAAGCAATATCTTTGCCTTTAACACTTTGGTCTTATATTTTAAGATATATTGAGATACAATATGATGTGATATTGTATGATATGATATATGAAAGAGCTACAGCTTTCTCTTGTGTCATCTTTAGCCTACAGTCACTCAGAGGCAGATGTGTTGAATCAGTCGCTGTTGGAGGCAAACATTGCCACCGAAGTGTGCCTGACTGTCCTGGACACCCTCAGTATCTTCATCATGGGCTTCAAGGTAACTATATATGATATAACATTAGTCTGTAATGCTAAATCTGAATCTTTCAGTTTTTAAGAAGATACACTCTTCCCCCACAGACGCAGCTGTGCTCTGACCACGGCCATAGTCCACTCATGAAGAAAGTTTTTGAAGTCCACCTCTGTTTTCTGCGGATCAATCAGTCAGAAACGGCCCTCAAGCAAGTTTTCACTTCACTGCGCACCTTCATCTACAAGGTGTGAAGGACATTGGATCCTCGCCTAATAATACTCTGTTTGTCCTGGCAAATCATTGTATAGCTGACAACCTTTCTGTCTTTTCACCCTGCAGTTTCCCTGCACGTTTTTTGAAGGCCGTGCTGACATGTGTGCTGCGTTCTGCTATGAGATCTTGAAGTGTTGTAACTCCAAGCTGAGTTCTATTCGCAGCGATGCAGCACATCTGCTTTACTTCCTCATGAAGAGCAACTTTGACTACACAGGCCGCAAATCTTTTGTTCGGACGCACTTACAGGTTGGATAATCTTCTGTGATTTAAATACAATGGATCTTTATATGCTCTATGTTTGTACATACTGGGGTTTAATAATCAGTTGTACTAATATAATCACACATATGATATTGGAGTCTGTGGGACAATTAAAAACTAGCCAATGTCAACAAACTCATATTTCCTTTTCTTTAGGTGGTGATTGCTGTCAGTCAGTTGATAGCTGATGTCATCGGTATTGGAAGTACTCGTTTCCAGCAGTCTCTGTCAATAATCAACAACTGTGCCAACAGTGACAAAACTATTAAGGTCAGGAATTCACTAATGTTCATTATCTCGAAATAGAAAGTACAAAAACAATACAACTAAAAATAACATAGTAGTTTGCTCTAATTTCTGCATCCTCTTCCACAGAACACAGCGTTCCCATCGGATGTGAAGGACCTGACCAAACGCATCAGAACGGTTTTGATGGCCACAGCTCAGATGAAGGAGCACGAGAGAGACCCAGAGATGCTGGTGGACCTGCAGTACAGCCTGGCCAAGTCTTACGCCAGCACACCTGAGCTACGGAAAACCTGGCTGGACAGCATGGCTCGAATCCATGTGAAGAACGGAGATTTGTCAGAGGTTTGTGATGAGAGACTCTGCTTACTCTGTGTGGATAGGTCAATTAGAGGCTGATTCAACATTTATTCTTGTATTTGATGATAGGTCTGTAAAGTTTCAAATATCAAGTACTGACGTGATTAAAAGCATTTTAAAGCCAAGATGAAATTAAAAATGCCTTTTTAATACTTTTAGAACATATCTCTGGCCATATTGTACACTTACTTAACAATATATACCAAAAAAAATCTAATCCAGTCAAAATCCAATCCAATCATGTTTTTTTTTACTTTAAAGCAAAATGTATGACATGTGCTTACCTAGGCTTAAACCAGCCTATATCAACCAATAATATCATGACATCTATCCATTAATCAATCTTCAACTTTTAACAGCACAGAGCTGAAATTTATAATGCCACGCCTAACCTTCAAAGCAAATTCTTCCCACTCTAAAACACATCAAGATAGAGAAGTTAGATACACTCATAATGCTGCTTCATGTGGACTTTAATCCATTTTATTACATGCTAATGTTCACTTTGTGGGTGATCATTTAATTAATTGCATTTTTCTTATCTTACCTGTGTTGTTCTTGCGTTTTACAGGCAGCCATGTGCTACGTCCACGTTGCAGCACTTGTGGCAGAATATCTGAGGAGAAAAGGTAATTTAATAATAATAATAAACCTATTTTTCTTTTTTCTTTTTTTTAACCAAAATCATATTAAGAAATAATGGAATGAATAACATATACAGATTCTTTCCCCTTCCCCCCCAAGAACAAGAACACAACAGCCAGATAAGACAAACAGCAAGTAAACACAATCATGATTACAAAATAAAAAATAAAACAAGTAGATAGATAGATAGATAGACAGATAGACAGATAGATAGATAGATAGATAGATAGATAGATAGATAGATAGATAGATAGATAGATAGATAGATAGATAGATAGATAGATAGATAGATAGATAGATAGATAGTCGTAATCTGTGATGGGAATTTTTCTATTTCCTGCCACACAGCAGCTCCATCAAATTCGTTTTTTTGTATGAAAGATTGGACTGATAATTAAAATATTATCTCATTTCATGCTGTGTGCAGGCATGTTCAAGCAGGGCTGCTCAGCCTTCCGAGTCGTGACTCCAAACATTGATGAAGAAGGAGCCATGATGGAGGACGTCGGCATGCAGGACGTCCATTTCAATGAAGTACATATACCTTTTCTACTACTAAAGCAATGGATACATCCACGTCTGTTTAATTTTCTGTAAATGTGCTAGTAAGATTTGGACAAATTAATTCAGATTTAAGCTTTCATTTGGAAGGATTTCACATTCATGTCTTCATGACATCCAGCTCTTGTTCATACAGAAGGCGAACACACTCACTGTAAGCTGCTTTAAAACCAAAGCCCAATGGATGTCATGTTCTGTAAATGTGATGTTGCAGGAAGTGTTACTTTAACTGAAGAAGAGAGAAAAAAACATTTTAAGCCCTCCAACAATACATTTTTTTAAAACAAAAACAAGTAAGCTTTTAAAGTGACAACTGGCAGGCTCTTTAAGTGTTTCATATTCAATTTTGCAGTGAACCTCCAATGGAAACAATGGAGAGCTGTGACCACATTTTATAATTAAGACATCAACATAATTCTGGTTTACTCATGTATACTGTAGTAATAAAAATGTAGTATGGACATGTCATGTAACTTTAACTAAGAAAAACATGAGAATATGTTGCTATTCTCTCAATACCATAACTGCCCATCAAATTTGCAGAGGAAGGAGAGACACACACTCATAAGTCCTCTGCAGTCTTTTATTTTGAATTCTTAGAATAAATGTGAGCACACATTTCATTTGTCTACCAGGGACCCAGCATCTCACTAGAATAGATGTATGTTTCCTTTTATTTGTTCACACTCTTTAAATTATGGTCATGCTAAAACAAGAGTTGCCTTAGTAAACACTTTTTATGGAAGCGATTTTCTCATGTATTCTTCATCAACATTTTTTTAATTCCTCCTGTTCCCTCAGGATGTCCTAATGGAGCTTTTGGAGGAGTGTGCAGATGGCTTGTGGAAAGCAGAGCGTTATGAGCTCATCTCTGACATCTACAAGCTCATAATCCCCATTTATGAGAAACGTAGGGACTTTGAGGTATGAGATGGCCCTTATCGGGAATTTTATCCCCACTAATTTATCCCCTTTATCCCTAATCAGATTTTTTTTACTTTGCACAGAAACTGGCCCACCTGTACGACACGCTGCATCGTGCATATAGCAAAGTGACAGAAGTCATGCACACAGGCAAGAGATTGCTGGGCACATACTTCAGAGTGGCCTTCTTTGGCCAGGTGAGTTCAACACTCGAGCATCAGTATCAACATATTCTGTAAAGATGGGTGTTATTTTTATTTTATTGTCCAACCAGTCCTATTGTTAATTTGATTTCCACACTAACTGCATTTTAAATAATTCAAATTTAATTTCACCAAGAGCACAAGTATTAATTTAGTTGCTGGTTTTGCAAAGTAATTCACACTGAGCATGGGAACTGCTGAAGGTGTTTTTTATTTTTAGAGCATGACCACATGCAGTGGCATTTTATGATCCACTCTAATACCCTTTTCTGCTTTTTATCCTCTTTGAAGGCGGCGGTAAGTTGTGCAGTAGACCTTGCTAGCCTTTCTGAGTGGCCTAAGTCTTTGTGTGGTGTTGGTACTGCTATAATCCATTGCACTTATTAAACATAAATTGCTGCTTCGAGTGACAGTAACAATCAGTCACCATTGCTGCTTTCTGTATTTTGGACTGTGTTGCATGGCACTCATCCACTTCTACACTCATTTTAGTGTTTCTCCTTTTTCTGTTACAAATCTAGGTTTTTACGATTTTAGTACTGACCTCATTTCTGTCTTGTGATTTATAAAAATAATTTTCTGGGTGTGGTTACCCCTACCTGTGTGCTTTGATAGAAATAACATCCACAAATTCATGTCTTTCTTGACACGGTGGTCTAATGTTAATGCAGAAGTTTGAGTAAGTATTTTAGATAGCTCTAATGGAATAACTGATTGTATTTTCTGTTGTCCACACCCATGTAGCAGTACCAGTTTACTGACTCAGAGGCTGAGGTAAATCAATGTGAAAGCAAACATTGCAGTTGGGCTTCAGTGATGTTTTAGGTTGTGTTGTGCTCCTTTGCTAATGCAGTCAGTGCTACTTCACGTGCATTGTTTATCGTTTGGCCCTTTAACTCCTCCTCTACTCCAGCCTCAGTGTTGTCCTAATTATAGTAGGAAACCCTTGAAGGTCTAATACTGTAGCAGGATTCATCTCTCACTGGGTAAATGCATGGCTTCACCCATCTGTTCATGGGACTGTTTACCATGTACATACAAGACAACTGACTAAACCAAATACTCCCACTGACGGTGTGAAATCTGTATCCCACCACTGTCCTATGGTCTGTCTCTCATCATTAAACTGACACTAGTTGATGTCTTGCAGTGCAGTTGGTTTTTTTCGTTTTTTTCTTTGTCTGTGCTTGGATATTAGATAGACGGCTGTGTATTTGTGGAGTCTGCCAAACCTTTCAGTCCAGAGCTGAGCCTTAAAGAGTACTTTAACATTTCATTTAACAAAGTATTGGAATGACTCCCACTCACAGTCCATGTTTGGTTTGATGTGGTATAGTTTGCTTCTTTATATCTTATCTCTTGATCTTATAGACACAATTTTAAGTCATTCTGGCCATTGAATGTGTTTTGCATCTTCTCAGGGCTTCTTTGAGGATGAAGATGGTAAAGAGTACATCTACAAAGAACCCAAATTCACTCCTCTGTCAGAGATATCTCAGAGACTCCTGAAGTTGTACTCTGACAAGTTTGGGCAGGAGAACGTGAAGATGATTCAGGACTCTGGGAGGGTGAGACTTTGTTGATATTTGATTTGTGATTATGAGAAATTTTCCCAGAGGCCCAACGTGAACTATATGATTTGTAATGAGTTGTAATGCCATGTATCTTCTGCAGATTAACCCCAAAGACCTGGACTCTAAGTATGCATATATCCAAGTGACACATGTGACTCCTTACCTGGAGGAGAAGGAGATGACGGACAGGAAGACAGACTTTGAAAAAAGCCACAACATCCGCCGCTTTGTGTTTGAGATGCCTTTCACCATATCAGGCAAAAAGCAAGGCGGGGTGGAGGAGCAGTGTAAACGCAGGACTATACTAACCAGTAGGTTATCATATCTATGTGGTAGTGGCACATAAGATAAGCTTCTAAAAGGGCACACAGCAATTTAGTAAAACATAAAATTGGGGACTTGCAAGGGACAGATTCAAATAATCAGAATTGGTGTAGCAGAGGCAGCAATATTCTGACTTATAGCTTCTTGTTGATAGCATTTATTGTTAGGCCCTCCTTGCCTACTATGTCCATGTATTTCAAAAACCACACCCCCAGTTTCATTTAAGAAAATCTGTAGTCTCTAAGCCTGAGCTCAGATATGCCTGTTGCCATTATCAGGGACATTTTTTTCAGACTCTAGAAATTCCAGAAGCACAGAAGAAGATACGAAATTATGCAACTGTTTTCAAGTAAAACATGACTTTTAAACTGATGTTGATGTTTAAAATCTGTGTACTTCCTGTTTAAGACACTATGTAGATCTAAAAAATCCAAAAAAAAAGAGACACCTTCTTGACTTAATTGTTTCTCACATTTTGCTTCCAAACTTTGGCCCATCCCTGTCATTTTCTGTATTTCCACACAGCAGACTTCAAATGCACTGCTCAGCAGAAAAGTGCATCAATGGAAGATCTTGATTAGATTTTGAACATGCAAGCTGTTTGTCAAGGACCTTTCCTAATCACTAGTTACAGTGATATTGCTTTATGGTGCAAAAGATCCAAAAGTTCAACTATATCTTCTTATCTTTATTGTTTAAGAGTTTTCATAGGATGTTAACTTCAGATATGAGTGGATTCTAAGCTGTAAAACTCAGAGAAGCACATGCACTGAGAAGCAAGCTTTTAACTGATCTCCTCATTGTGTTTCTGACCCCCAGCCACACACTGTTTCCCATATGTAAAGAAACGTATAGCGGTGATGTATCAACACCACACTGATCTCAGCCCCATAGAGGTGGCCATCGACGCGATGAGCAAAAAGGTGGCTGAGATCAATCAGCTCTGCTCCTCCAGTGAGGTGGACATGATCCGACTGCAGCTTAAACTGCAGGGCAGCATCAGCGTCCAGGTGAACAACATACACACACAGATAGGGGACATATTTTATGAAATGATTATGGGGGAAAAACACATGACATGGTTCTAACATGACATCCTGTGACATCTACCCTCAGGTAAATGCAGGTCCGCTTGCATATGCCCGAGCTTTCCTGGATGACGCTTGCGCCAAGAAGTATCCAGATAACAAGGTCAAACAGTTGAAAGAGGTCTTCAGGTGAGATTTCAACATTTTAAATTAAAGGTTGATCAGGTTTTACTACTTTGTTTAATTCATCGTAATGCTGTCTCCTTGAACAGGCATTTTGTGGAGGCATGTGGGCACGGGTTGGGCATTAATGAGCGACTGATTAAAGAAGACCAACAGGAATATCATGATGAAATGAAGGCCAACTATAGAGACCTCGCTAGAGAGCTGTCCATCATCATGCATGAGCAAGTGAGTGCATCATTGGTCATGCTGCATTCATGAAATGACTGATTATATGATTGATAAAGCACTCTTTGATAACTCCATTCTCTGTTTCTCCCTTGTGCTGACATGAGCAGATTGGATGGTAATGCAAGAAGCAACAGTTTGCAATAAAGACTGAGTAGTTCATTGTTGGTCCAGCCAGACAGAGGCATCTCTTCTCAGACATTATCATACACATTGATGGCTGTAGGATCTTTCATTGTCAAACTCTTAGGAAATCCTGATGTCACAGTAGTTCTTCACCAATCTCCATCTTGATAGTCATATTAAGAAAACCACAGACACCACATTTTTAGACCTCCATAACATTTCTGGAAGCAGAATCTTTAACACACTTTATTGTTCTAGTCTGCTTAATGTTAGGTCAAAAACCCCGTCAAGTTCAGCTGCAGCTTAAATTCTAGCAAAAATAGATTTGACCACATGAGACTACTTTTACTCAAGCTACAGCAAAGGTCCAATTTTAAAGCACTAAATAGATTGGCAACGTTATCTGATCAGACCACAGACAAGCTTATCTTTATATCCCTGCAATACATTCTAAAAAATCTGCTAGACATAGAGCAGTGTGACACGTGGATCCTCTTGATACTTCAAAAATCAAAACCCACTGTGAACTTCACTGTGAAACTCTTGATGCATCTGCTGGCTAGATCAATCTCTTTTTGGCATACTGTATCTCTTTTGGATTGCTTTTATGAATTTGTTTGCATGTGTATGCAGTATGCATGTAAGAACTGGATATGTGTACTTTTTTTTCTTACATGCATGAACAATATGTACATGGATATCTATGTCTGTATATGCATGTGTACACACATTTTAATGTGCGTGCTTATGCGTTTACATTTGTTTTTGTATTTGCACACATACACAAATATGTAACACTTAATGATTTTCTACTGATGTTATATGTACATGTTTTTACTTGATCTGTTAACCTTCATGAAAGAGGAACTGATACATCGCCATAAAGTTATATTTCCACATTTTAGGAAATACAATACATATAATTTGCTTTCTTGCAGAGAGTTAGATTAGAAGATACCTCCACTATCATGAGAGTGGTATCTCTCTTCTCATCTAACTCTCGCACAATGTCTTGGCTGGGACCAGTAACTTCCAGGAAGTTACATGTGTTTTGCCTGATATGGTGAAAAAACAAAATATAAGATATAAATTAGTGACTTTTTAGTGGTGCTGGTAGGCAGATTTTGTTACCCTTGGACATGCTAGCTGTTGCAGTCTTTATGCTAAGATAAGCTAGCCGCCTCCTAGCTTCATGAGAGGTATCAAACTCTCTGCAGAAAAGTAAGTAGGTGTTACCTACTGTACCAAAATGTCAAGCTATTCCTATAAATAAGGGCTTGGTTAGGGACAAATATCTAAAATGGTATTGGTATGTCTTTTATATCTAATTCTTCCTCCACAAACTCTTTCTTCCAGATCAGTCCTGTGGAAGATGGCATGAAGAGCGTTCTTCCAGACTCGCTTCACATCTTTAACGCTATCAGCGGGACTCCAACCAGTGCTACCATTCAGGGCATCCCCAGTTCCTCCTCTGTGGTATGATGCTAGCCTGGGGTAGGCCTTGAACTCAGCGCCGGCTATATTCGCCAACTGGGCATGCCAGTAGGGAATCCTGAAGAAAGCACAGGCACCTCTCACCTGTTCTTTGCTGTCTGGTTTCCCTCAACAAACCACGACCAAGGCCCCGGACCTATTTAACATATACAAACAGTATGGTAACTGTGTGGGGTGTGGCCAATTTAATTTTCCTGTGACACCACACCAGTGAAGCCTGACACATGAGCAACAAGAGAAGGGATCATGCTAGGAGAGGTGACAGGACACAGACGTTGTCCCAGCTTCACACATATGTGATGAGATAACCTGTTTTATCTCTGACCTGCTTCTACCTAAAAAGACTTGGCAGTGTTTTCCATAGAGACATTCCTGTTGGGATCTATTATATGCATGTCATTACATTACACCCACCACCCTCCCAACAGCCCATTTTTGTTTATTTTATTGGTGTTTCACATTGTGTTTTTATATGTACAGTATCTCACTTTTATAAGCCACTGTATTGATGTCTAGATGAGCGGCATATGCTGCATACAGCACTCGTCTCCCTGTACATGAAATTATATTTCTATAAAAAGGCAAATTTGCAAAGGGCCTCTTTTAGTTTATGTTAGCATTCAATTCACTTCAATGTCTTAGAACGGGGGAGTTTTAGAATATTTAAAGCCATTGCATACAAAAAGGATATTCCAAGTTGTTTATTAATGTATATAAAAAAAGGAGTGTGTGCAATATTTGCAAAGTTTCTTGCTGTGTGGAGCTCATACACTGTAAAGATGATGTTCACCTTTTTGCCAAAGCGATGAGGTGTGTAACCGGGCACTACACCTACTGTGGAAGTAATTTGAAGCTTTTACCATTTTAGTGTTCAATAAAATGTTTGAGGAATTGTTTTATATTTGGGAAACGATGGGTTTTTTTGTTTTTGTTTTTATTTTTATTTAACTCGAAGTCACTGTTCTGCTGTAAACAGAGTTGTTCCCTAATGCTTTTCTTTTTCAATAAAATACACACTTCTCTCTGCAGTTTTACTCATGTTTCCTTATTTGTTTACTCATTTATTAAAGTTTATTTGTTTGTTGATCCTTGTATTTGGGTGAGTTGTGGAGTTCTTGTGAATTAATGATTTATATGAAGTCTTAGGGGGTCAGCTATCTTCAGTCCCTATCTCCTATATATCCTGTTCCCGCCCATCATAAAAGCAACACAGTCAGCAGTGTGGAAGACAGATCAAGGGCTAATAAAAAGCAATATTAGAGAAGCACTCACACTCTTGAGCTGTGAAGGATCAATTATCATCTCCTCCCTGCAGTAATCACAAAGGATTATCTTAATAAAGAGACATCATGGCAGGTGAGTGTGCAAACATGTATTCTGGCATGTTATCATTGAAATCCACAAAAAGTAATTATTGCAAACTGCAAAATGCTGACACCTGAAGAAGAAGTCAGAAAGTCATGACTTAGTTACATACGTTTTACTACTGCCAAATTGTTTCTTTATTTAATACTGAAAAGTCAGTGGAAAACAGTCATTTACATTAGTATCATCTTGTGCACAGATAACGAAGATCCCAAGAAAGGGAAGAACAGAGGGACGGTAAAGTACTTGATTCATTCATTTATTGGTTGTTAATGCAGTTTTTTCATATCATGTTCATGTTAAATAATTATCAATAGCAACAAAGAATACAGGCTCTTAATATGCTATTCACTGTACTGACATGCTAAATACCTTTGTACAAGTTTGAGGTGGTTGTATTTCACTTGAGTGTTTTAATTTTGTGCTACTTTATTCATCAATTCCACTAAATGTCAGAGGAAATACTCCACTACATTTATTAATGCTGCTAACAGCTGAAGCTATTTAAGATCAAGATTTTACATACAAGACATATGATCAGTTTATTTAATATAATATGATGATGATGCATTGTTACAGATTAAATAAAAATGTTAAGAGTCTTAGAGTATTTTTATGTCTGCGATATATACACTTAATTACTACTTAATTAAGTAGATTATCGAAATACTTGCTGCCCCACTGTGTTTATTCACCAGGACAAAGCGGTGTGTGGCTACCCGATCAGCATTTTTTTTATTGTGGTGAATGAGTTCTGCGAGAGGTTCTCCTACTATGGCATGCGCGGTGAGAATATTTCATTCACATAATCCTGACCAAACATTTTCAGAGCTGTCTGATTAGATGGATGATTATATACTTTAAAATAAGAAGAAGCTTCTATTTTCCCTCATGGTCCACAGCTGTCCTGGTGCTGTACTTCAAGTACTTCTTGCGCTGGGATGATGATATGGCCACTTCCATCTATCACGTCTTTGTGGCTCTGTGCTACCTAACCCCTATACTCGGGGCCATTGTGGCTGACTCCTGGCTGGGAAAGTTCAAGTGAGTGACTGCCTCAGGTTCCCCCAATTTAATGCTTGAAGGCTTGAATTATTTCCTTGTACAACATACACAAGTATTTTTAGATCATGACTGTCTCTAGTGGTGGTAAGTAACAAGGTACATTTACTTAAGTACTGTACTTAAGTAAAAGTTTTGGGTAATTTGGCTTTATTTGAGTATTTCCATTTTCTGCTTCTTCAACTCCACCACATGTCAGAGGAAAATGATGTACTTTTTACTCCACTGCATTTATTAGAAAGATAAAGTTACTTGTTACTATTCAGATGTATTAAAAAACATATGATGAGCTAAACATTAAACATTTTCTCCAAAACCTTTTGGTTTGTGATCCCTTAAAAAAACAGTGCCTAGTAGGGGACATTTGACACAGTCTGGACTTTTCAGTTCCACCAAAGACTGATTTCCCTCAAAACTTGAAGGTCCAAATGGCAAAATTATTTCATTTTTCAAAAATCAATCATCAGAGAAAAGTTTAAAAAAATAAATAAATAAATAAAAAAGAGAACTTCTTTCCTACCTGAATTATCATTATCAAAACCCTCAAATATGTGATTGGTGAGCCTTTAGAAGGTGTGCAATCCTTGTTGTAAACCACTATACTGAAGTACCTAACTATATGTGAAATATCTACTTGTCACTCCACCATGATCAACTACAACAGCAAAATGTATCTTACATTGATGCTTTAGTATTACAGGGGACCCATTTTACACATCAAAGTGTGTTTATAGGTCTTGGGTAGTTTTATTACATAAGTGAAAAAAGTTGTATAAAGCCTAAAAGTCACTCTACAGAGAGGGGTGCTATGTCTTTTTACTGAAGTAGGATTTTAAATACAGAATATTTACTTGTAACAGTATTTTTACATTGTTCTATGGATACTTTTTACTTAACCATTTCCACTACTGCCTCATCTCTTTCCCTCTCCACAGAACTATCATCTACTTGTCCATTGTCTATGCAATTGGCCAGGTTGCGATGGCTGTCAGTGCAATCCATGACATCACTGACACAAACAGAGATGGGACACCAGACAACATGACCTTTCATGTGTGAGTTTCTACTCTTCTACAGGAATAATTGAGTCAAAATCCAGAATGTGGCATTTTGTGTGTGCAGTTTACAACACACATTTCTACAGTTCTACCTGCTCATGCGTGTGTTCCTCCTCATAACAGTGTGTTGTCCATGGTGGGACTCTTCCTCATCGCTCTGGGCACTGGTGGCATCAAACCTTGTGTGGCTGCCTTTGGTGGAGACCAATTTAGTGAGCACCAGGTTAGAATATTATCTCACTCCTGCCCCTCTTATGTTTAAAATGTGGCATTGACCATAAGATCAAGCATATAATTGCAACATCTGTACTTTATTGCATGTCATCCCACCTCTCCCTTCCCCCATTTCCTGTCTCTACTATCTACTATCAAGACTTAGACAAAAATATACAGTAGGGTGACCAGACATCCCAACACCTGATGGTGAAAGATTGTAATGTTATGAAGCCTAGAGGAAGTCAGTGGTCTAGCAAAGTCATTAGGATTCACCCTCTGGGTACCATGTATATCTGTACACATTTTTAATGGAATTCCATCCTCTAGTTGTTAAAATATTTCAGTCTGGACCAAAGTGGTAGACCTGCAGAATGGCCATAACACCTGCCATGCTGCTAGCATGACTTAAAAGAACATGGTTGCAATATTTAATATATACACAAATATAAATCACTACTATCATATTCAGCATTGCACAACAAAACACATGAAATATATGACAGATGTTTACTGACATATTTCTCTGTGCAGGACAAGCAGAGGAGAACTTTCTTCTCTGTGTTCTACCTGTGCATCAATGGCGGCAGTCTCCTGTCAACTATTATCACTCCAATCCTCAGAGGTAGGTATGAGTAGGACAGTGTTTGTGCCATACACACAATGCATGTGATAATTGAAAAAAAAAAAGTTGTTGAACAGTTGTTTGTACCTTCATCTGCAGCTCAGGAGTGTGGCATCCACAGTCAGCAGAGCTGTTATTCTCTGGCCTTCGGTGTCCCTGCAGCACTAATGGTGGTTGCACTCGGTATGTTTAAGCAATTTGGAGACTGATTGTGCACATGAAGCAAAAATGTAAAGGTTTGGTATATACTGTGTGATGTTACTAATGTTCTATCTGCAATGATCTTAACAGTGGTGTTCATCGTTGGGAGTGGTATGTACTATAAAGCTGAGCCACAAGGGAATATCATGCTGGATGTGTGTAAATGTATCGGGGTAAGCCTGGTTTACACCATTTGCATCATCTGCATTCGTTGTATACTAACAGCAGCTGTGGTTGTTTCTAAAAGCAAATTTTCTTTTTCGATTTGCTCTTCTGTCAATCAGTTTGCAATGAAAAACCGCTACAGGCACAGAAGCAGTGAGTTTCCAAAAAGGGAGCACTGGATGGACTGGGCAGAAGAAAAATATGAAGTAAGTTTTTACTTTATTTAAATCTTTGAAATTTCCCTATAACTGTTTTTAATTCAAAAACAGCAATTCATATACTGTCTTTCTATGCTGTAGAAACTCCTCATTGCTCAAATCAAGATGGTGCTGAGGGTCCTCTTTTTATACATCCCACTTCCAATGTTCTGGACCCTATTTGACCAAAAGGTATCTTTAAGCTTTGACACTTGATCACTCATCTGACATGTTTCAAGTCTAAACCGTGCTAAATTCTCTACCTCTCTTTAAGGGTTCTAGATGGACTCTGCAGGCCACCAACTTGGATGGGGACTTTGTAAGTTTAATGATTTAAAGCAACAATAAATACATTTACTAATTAAAGCAATGTGTGTATGTTCTACTAATCTCTTTATGTCTGCAGGGGCTACTTGTTATCCAGCCCGATCAAATGCAGGTAAGTTACAATAATTTTATCATTTTCACTTGGACTGATGTTATTCACTGAATTCTATTTGAGAAAATATTCACTGTGCAATTTATATTTTTAAAAGACTGTCAACCCCATCCTGATCCTGACTCTGGTGCCTATCATGGACAGCGTCATCTACCCTCTAATCCAAAAGTGTGGCCTGAACTTTACGTAAGTACTGCTGGAACTCAGCGAGCCAGCTGCAGGGCAAATACCTTAGCTGTAAGTCATTCATACAATGATTGAATAACTTTGTGGGGTTATTGAAAGATATTTACTTTGACAAGTGCAGAGATTTCTCACTTTCAAAGTGTTATTTTCTACATGGACACCATTTTGAAATAAAAAAATACCATACTCTTAATGTCCTCTTCCCTTGCTTGCTGAATGTTAAATTAGAGTATTGATTCCACTCTCCATTTGTTACCAAGCGGCAAGCCTGTCTGCATACTTATATCAAACTATTACTTGATGATGAACAAGAAACATTTTGCAGAGAAATACCTCAAACATGTAGATCTGAATTCAAAATTGAGAACCTTCACACAGGCCTGTAACAACCAGGTTAATGTTGAAAATGCTAAAATTACAGTGATTTTAAAAAAACATATTCTTGTATTCAAATTAAGACGTAGTTGTGCTGTAATTCTCCCAAATGTCAGACAAAGCAGTAACAGCACTTAATATTCCTTCAACAGACCTCTGAAAAGAATGACAGTGGGGATGATTCTGGCAGCTATAGCTTTTGTCTGTGCTGCACTGGTTCAGATTCAAGTTGATGTAAGTGTAAATATATATAAATATAAATATAAGAAATGACTCTCGGAGTTCATGACAACAACAACTGCTGATTTTCTACTTTGTACTAAATTCCAGACTACACTGCCCACCTTCCCATCAGCCTCCCAGAGTCAGCTGAAATTACTCAACATGGGCAGTACACCAGTGACAGTTAAGATGCCTGATAATGAGCCACTGGAACTTTCTGCAGCTATGGTATGTCCTCATATAAATAACACAAATCTTTCTACACAATTGAGACCTACAAGTTTAAAACTCTGTAAAAATCTGTTGCATGTGATCCAAAACATACTGGTTGAGTCCGCAGATTCTCAGTGTTTGCACTTTTTGATTTGTTTTGTAGGCCAGTGATGAATTCTTCACATTCAAAGCAGGAAATTACAGCATTTCACTCACTAAGTCAGGCAGTCCTGAACAGACTAAACTCATTCCCTTGGCCAATGGAAAGCGACAAACGCTTCTCATTCCCTCAACCATCAGTGAGGAATGGGTGTTGGTGAGTTAGAAGCACAAAGTAATAATAATAAAGACATTTAATGGTTAAATTGATAAACATAAAACGTCTAATTTCCTCAGACTGAAGATTTGATTAAAAAGCCAGAGCAAGGCAACAATGCAATCCGGTAAGTTAAAGTACAAATGTTTAAACCGTTGATACAATTATATATACAAATACACTGATACAAATTATATATAATAATGTATAACTATTTTGGTAATCGTTTACTCGTTTAAGTCATTTGTCAGGTAGTGAAAATAATGAAAATCAGTTAGTTGCAACCCTATATTTACCTGCATTTTTAGATGAAATGAATAAAAATGAGGGGATTATATATGTTGGTTTTAACATTGACTGTTTTAAAGTTTTCTGGCTTTAATGTTTTTGCTTAATGTGTTATCATTTCAGATTTGTAAATGGTATGGCTACAGAAGTGACCGTATCAATTCCTGGAGCAGAATTAGGATCTATTGGGCCATCTGATTATTCCAACTACACCCAGATAACATATGGAAAGTATGGATATTTTAATCTTAACTAATATGATATGTTTATACATTAATCATTATTTTTGCAAACAAAAATCCAGTTCATTAAGCAGATTTTTCTTGTCTAACAATCAGGACCACCTTCACCATAAGTACTGGTTCACAGTCTTGTGAGTACACCAAGGAATTTGGATTTGGAAGTTCATACACTTTCTTTATCCCTACCCTTACCAATGTAAGTTTCACATAAGAGTTCCAGTATCATAGGTTTTACCTGGTCAGCTTTTCCAAATTTAATTTAATTTAATAAGAGACATTCAACTGAGTCTTTTGGGTAATACTAGTTGTGAAACAGTGCCCTAAACTGAACAATCATAATAATTTCTGTTTTTTCATTTTCAAATTTTCACTTTAGTGTCAGGAAGGTATTACTATGGTAGAAGACATCAAGCCCAACTCGGTTCATATGGCCCTCCAGATCCCACAGTACTTCTTCATAACTGCTGGCGAAGTGATGTTTTCTGTTACTGGTCTGGAGTTTTCTTATTCACAGGTAAAGGCAAACTTTTATTTCATGGCTGTACAATCTTACAAGAAGGAGTAGGACACAGTAAATTTGAATATCCCATTTTCCTAGTCCTTGAACTATATAATAGTTCTGTAAAATATTCTTTGTTCGTTTAATGTCATTCTTCTTGTCTTAAAGGCACCTAGTAACATGAAATCAGTACTGCAAGCAGGCTGGTTGCTCACTGTTGCAGTTGGAAACTTCATCGTTCTGATTGTGGCTGAGCTCGCAAAGCTTCCCAAACAGGTAAGAAAAAAGTACCCACACAAATTACACTCAAAACTAATCCTTACAGACTAAAACAGTGTAAATACTTGTAGTGGACATTTAAGACATGTCTATGTTTCTATGACATGTAGTGACAGTGGCACATGATGATGCATTAATACCATGTTTGACCCCCTGTATCTCTCTCCTCCTCTTTCAAAGTGGGCAGAGTATGTTCTCTTCGCCTCCCTCTTGGTGGCTGTGTGTATCATCTTCTCCTTTATGGCATACACCTACACCTACATGGACCCTACTGAAATTGAAGCCCAGTTCAGGAAGAAGGTTGATGATGATGATGATGATGATGATGATGATGAGGATGAGGATGATAAAAGCAAGTTAAAGAAGACAGAGATTGAAATGGTCAAAAAGGACTCGATTAAATCTTGTGATGAAGATGATCCAGACAAACAAACGAAAATGTGAAGTCTCAAACACAGATTATATGTCAGTAATTGGTTTACTTTTGATATGGCTTTGATATTGAAACATGAAGAAGAATGTACAGTAAATCTGCCAGTATTGCCTATCTGTGTGTGTGTGTGTGTGTGTGTGTGTGTGTGTGTGTGTGTGTGTGTGTGTGTGTGTGTGTGTGTGTGTGTGTGTGTGTGTGTGTGTGTGTGTGTGTGTGTGTGTGTGTGTGTGTGTGTGTGTGTGTGAGTGAGATAGAGAGTTTTAAATATTTTATATTTTATTGGCAAAAGACAGATGTGTAGTCCTCTAACACTATATTCAGTATATCAAATGAATATACTGTTGGCTATAGAATTATAAAACAGCAAATAAATGTTGTTGTGTTCCACTTACATATAATGTAATGTAATTGCTCTTTTATATTTATGTGTAAATTATGTTCAAGTAAGCAATTCAAATAAATCCTTACTGTGTGTTACATCATTTACAATTTAAGTCTTGAGAACCAGGGAGCCTGTAATTCTTGTTCATAGCTCTGTCTCCAACTAAAGCTTCCAGACATACAGTATAAGACTTAATAGTGTTGTTTATGGCACCAAAAGTGCTTTGCAAGTACTGAATGTCCTATTAGATTAGATTAGATTCAACTTTATTGTTTTTGAACAAGTACAGTACAAGTAATTCACACTGGAATGCAGTTGGCATGTAACCAGAAGCACAAATAAGTCATAAATGATTGCAAGATTAAGGTAGTAACTGTAAACATATGTATAAATATGTATGAATGTGAAATATATTATATGCATAGGTAATAAAATAAACGGAGTGCTAATGTATGAATACTGTATGAATACGTGGGCTACAACAACAGTGGATTCTGAAATAAGGTCTGCAGTACATCCTCAAGGAATTAAGGTCATGAATTCTTGCTAAACTTGCTAAACAGAAAATTGTATCATTATTGTAGCATGAATGTTCATTCTTGACATTGATTGTAATTTGACAAAATAATCTTAACTCAAGGTCCACTAAGCACCTACTTTTTGAGCTTTTAGTCACATGTTATGTCTGCACCAGCACACAAAGTTTGCACAGACATTTTTACTTTTTTCTCAAATCTTAGTGGGAGAAAGTTTTTTATGTTGACAGTTCAGGCCCAGGATTGTATCCCTGGTGTCTGTGTGGCACGGAATTATCAAAATGTCTACCAACAACATTTTATAAATTGTTGCTCCATACCTGCATTGATGCTCACAGACTAGCATGTTGGTGGTTTTCGCTTGGTTTATCTCACATATCAATCTAAAGTCCAATGTCCAGAGTCTCTGCATCGACTCAAAGACTGCAGTGACCTGTAACGACTCAATCCTATTTACTCTGCACACAGTCCGCATTTGGTTAGTATTCTATATCCAAACAAGCTTGGTAACTACCTGCCATGCCTGACTATACTACTCAGTGATACTCATACATATGAAACACTGATGCAACACTGAATAAAGCTTAGTAAATAAACATACCGTGAATCAAAGTTAATAAAGGACTTGTGTCATTTTTTATTTTTAAATCTAACCCAGGACCAGAAATAAAGATGGATTAAAATGACCAGTTATTGAAACTTAGTCAAATACACTGGTAGGGTTTGTGGTGAGTATATGGTAGCACCTCTAGATACACCTAAGCATAGACTGCCACCCCACTTACTCACCTGTTGTTTTTTGTTTTTTTAACCTTATTAATCTTATTGAAATTAAGCATTGGCATAACTTATTATTAAGATCTCTATCATCACCTTCTGCCTTTAAATACAATGATTAGATTAGACTAGAAAGTCTTTATTGTCCCTCAACGGGCAATTTGATTTGCAACAGCAGTCGACAACCAAATTCACACCATAAAACAAAGACAAAAACAAAAAACAATACAATGAGGGAACATTGTTATTTCCTTCTGTTCTATTTCTGTCACTGTCCAACAATTTCAAAATCCCTTCATTCTCAATTCTGATGTGACCACAGCTGACAAAGTTCTCGCTTGCTGCTTTCTTATAGCCAATCAGACTGTTGATGCTGTATTTCTAATATCACTGTAATTCTTCTCTTTTTCAGACATTGTGCAACCCACCTCCTAATTTCACCATCATGATGTTGTCCACAATGAGCCCTCAAAATTCCTTCATTCTTAATTCTGATGTGACCAAAGTATGTTGTATATTGTATATTTTGGTATGTAATGTGCTACACTAATAAAGTTTCATTGATTGATTGCAGGGACTGTGCAATGAGTTCAATTTAATTGGGTGGCAAAACCATAACTTTTCTCCCCCTAAATGATTGCTCCATTGCTCAAGCGCCTATGACTGAGTCTGCTAAAGCATTATGGATATGCTTCAGATACAGAACTTTATCATTTTTAGACACAATGAGGATCTTTGCTCCAATTACTTACATTCAAATAATCCATACAATAATCAAATAATATACAAAAACAACATGCAAACAATAACAATGAAGGATAATAAAGTTAGTCAGTGCCCACGGTAAATAATTCTTAATACAACAATAATATAATATAATATAATATAATAAAATATAATATAATATAATATAATATAATATAAACAAAAATAAACTTATTTCCTCCTCTGTGACGCTGTTTGCGTACTGATGACGACACATGCGCGGTCTGTTCTTCCTCTTTGTGATTGGTCCTCCGGAAAACGAAAATGACATTAAGCAAGATGGCGCCGGGCGACAGAGAAAAGTGATGAAAGAAAAGACCAAGCGACACAACTGCATAACAGTGTGCATTTATAGGCCGTGTGCCACTGTTTCAAACCATACCTCTTCGTCTTATCGTCGGGGTATATTTCAAGCTCGGGCTGACTGAACACATCAATCCGCTGAGATATAAATATTTAACTAGGTTAACTGTTTGCTAACTAGATGCTAAAGTAGCTAGCACGGCTAACGTTAGCTAACTGCGGAAGAAGGGAGGCAAGCAGCCCAAGTACAAGCCGACGTAATCAGAGAGACATATCCTGTTAACAACCAGCCGTGTCGTGTTTGCGGCACGGAACAAGTCGGCCCAAACCGGGAGATCGGTAACGTTAAAGCAGCTACACCTCTAAAGCTGAAAAAGACGAGGAAAGGCGTCATCTGTGCTGACCTGACGCCATGGCTCACTCCCCTATTCAGAGCGGGCTGACGGGGATTCAGGTAACAAAAAGACACCAAAACATACATTATTATAAATTGGCTAAGTTTTAGAGGCAGGTTCATGTGTTTCAGAGCCACCCGACATTTCATCAAACGTTTCCTTCTCTGACTCGGAAGATTAACAAGCTGTCTGCAAGTAACTTATCTCCAGTGTAATATCCACAGAACAGATACTTAAAGTGCAAATATGTGATGCAAGTTACCTGTAAGCAAGCAGTTTTCTTGTTAGTCCTTAAATTCTCTAAACTAATGTTACTAAATGACTGACAGATCACAAATCTGCTGTACTATTTTACTTTAAATCTTTACTTGGATGAACTACATTCATTGTAAGCTTTTATACAATCCAAAATATACTCAAGCTCTTATGTCTAAAGAAAACAGCGTAGTTTCTGATCACACATGGTGAAATATTATAATTTATAATAGTGACTTTTGACAGGCTGTCATTTCAGAGATCTGAACAGCTGCTGTTCATGCAGTATATTTAAAAAAAAATCTCTATCTGTATCTTTGTTCAATTTGTGATAACATTTTTAATCTGACAGGGCAGTCCATTTTATCCCCCACTTATTTTCAGTACTGGTTAATTTGGCAGTTCTTTTCTAGATCAATAGATTTTTTGTCTGGTGTATAAAAGTTGTGATATCTCAAGGTACAATTAATAATTATTTTTATTATTGATTAATCTGGTGATTCTGTGGGTCTATAAAATGTCAGATATTTATAAAAAACAACTTTTCCAGTCTTGAGATTGTTCATTTACTCCAAAAAGCAGTCAGTCCTCCGATTTTAGAAGTGGGATAGTGAATATTTGGAATTTATTTTATGATAAATGAGTTTAACAATTACTGAATTCTGAAAATAGTCAATCCGTCAATCCACTAATCGAATAATCAATTAATTGTGAGCACTTGTTTTCTCCAAACGACACTGTGACAAATTCTCACAATTAAGTGGCTGGGAGTAGAGCAGCGGTGGCCTTTTGGTTTCTAAAATGACTGAAATTATCAATATAGTCATTATTCAATTTTCAGTCGATCAACTTATAAGCTCCAGTTTTGACATCACAGCTGTTTGGTAGTGTTGTACACTTGTATCGGTCGTCAGTTACATCATAGCCTGCAGGATCATTTTTCATATTTTCAAGTGTAACAAGCCCTTGAGCTGGCAGTCAGTGCACGCACTGGTTGAAGATGTAAGAAGTAGGCCACTCTAAAATGCATGTAAGAATGACAACCTCCTGAGGTGATACATGATTATCCCATTGATTGCACACAATTCCGTTCTTTCTGCTGAATGATGAGCACTTGATTAGCATACGCGTAGGCAAATAACAGAACTGGAGAGGAAACGCAAACCCGAGCCCACAGGCTATTTTGCAGAGGAGTGTTAGGAGTTGGAGGACTGGCAGGAAGCCTTCAACCCTGAGGGCGTGGTGTGTGGATGACACTAGACTACACAGTTGTGTGGTGCAGATGGGAGAGCATCAAACACATGCTTTTAGAGGGGAGGTTCAGGCAGCTTTAGTTGTCGCAGTAAACCTGCTGACTGTGGATATGGCAAGTACATTCCCATCATGTGTAGTCTGTGCTCACAGTGCCCTTGTTGTTTTTCTCATTGTTTTAACAGAGGTCAGACTCCACATTATGATTTTCACCTGGATGACTGACCACACCAATGTTATGATAGTATTTTGGTTGTGTTGTTTCTACTCTGCTTTGTTCTGCGCCGCTCTTTGTGCCATTGCTATCAAACTGCCGCAGCCCCCTCTTAGACAATTTTTCAAAGAGCAGCCGCTTCTTCATCTCCCCCCCCTCCATATATTTGACCACCATGCATTAGCAGGTTTACAGGAAACTATTCTCTGGGGAGACTCGAAAGCAATACAATACGCTTTATGAGCCAACAGATCATCGTCTTACCTGGTAAATTAAGTATTGGACTTATTATTGGATTTCTTATTTAAGGTATTGAGAAAGTAGAAGTTGTTCCTTTTTAAAAAAAAAAAATCCTACTAACTCTATAATATTCAGTGTGCAATGCTTTAATTAAAATGCAACTTTGGTGCCACTTCTGTAATGCAAATGTTGGAGCAGCAAACACTTCTCAGACAGGTTTAGACTAATGATTGCTGTTCATAAAGGGAAATTGAACCAGCCAACTTGAAGACCATTATTCTCCCTCCTGGTGCTCCATGGGGAAATAAGCCATTTAGTTCAGTCAATAAGTCGGGGTGTAGTACTTGCGTTTCCCTTTAGCCTTTGTGGTGGAGGTCATTAAGCCTCAATTGTGTCCGTTTTGTGCCATCTCATGATTTAAATGTTAAAATCTGCATTTCTTGGATTAGATTAAGTTTTGTGCAACAATTAATATGGTCTGTGGCTGTCTATGAATGTTGGTTTTGAATTCCTGTCTTTGCTTTAATAAATTTAAATTAAATTATCGGTTTGGGGTTTTTTAGATTATTTGAGAGAAACAAGAGAAGACGGATAACATCTATCATCAGCAGCTGGGCTGTATAGAGCAAAATAGGGATGTGTCAGTCTTCATGATCTGTTTCACAGCAGTATTAGCTTCATTAAAGCCATCATATCTCAGTTTTTCTTGTTAAACGATCCCACGCTGAACGCTGGTTATACCAGCTGTCATGCAGGTGACAGGTGCTCAGTAAAAACACGTTTATTAATATATTGTTCTGAGAGAGTGAACCACGAAGTGGCTCAAACAAATAAGCTTTTGCTGTTTTATGATAATATCCACATTGACAGTGTGAGTGTGAAAACTACTTTTGCACTAATGTATTTGGTTTATGCTGGAGTGAGTAGAGGCTGTCCCAACTTTCTTTCCACAACAGTTTTATAAACATTATTCTCTCCACATATACTGCATAGGAAACTACATGAATATATAAAGCAGACTGTTAAGGGATAATAAACTTAGGGGATAGGCGGAGATATTTTCCAGTCGTAATGCATTAATACAACACATTGTTCATCTGAGGCTAATATGAGACCTCAGAGGTCTGAGTTAGCCAAAGGAAGTGGGTAAGCTTTTTAGTTTCAAATTTCCTCGGTGTGTTACTCTCGCTGCACTGCTACTCACCAAAACATGTACTAAAAGTTAGTCTGTGATAAGATGACTTACAGAAGGTAAACCTCCCAACAATTTGAACCAGTAGCATAACATCACGTGATGTGTTTTAAAGGTGGTGAGAAGTAGCTTCACAATTCCCAGATTGCTATGACTCGGATGAAAAAAATATAAATGTTGGTGCCAGGCGTAAAGTTACTCTACTCTTACGCAGACCTCTATGCTGAGCTTCAGATTAGAAGATTTCTAAAATGTCATCCACATGTTTATATGTTTTGGTTTTACACCTAGACTACACCTCCTTGTTTTCTCTGCAGTCGACATTTAAAAGTCCTTTCCTCAGTTTATTACCGTAAAGAGCCAAATATCATGACAACAATATAAAGTCTGTCATGTAATTAGTAGAAGTTATTATAATTTTTCTTTGTGATACTATGTCGAGCTTGTATATATGTATTGTATACAGTGTTCCAAATACCTGTAATTATTACCTCCTCTGCATTTATGTTACATGTGAGGTTTTTATTTGTGCTCTGTCTTGTGGTTTCTCTTGACTTAAAATACAAACTGTTTCTCTCTCTCCTTTCGTCCATCTGTCTGACACACAGAATTTCCGAGCTAATCCCGAGGAGCTTTTCACCAAGCTGGAGAGGATAGGGAAAGGCTCTTTCGGTGAGGTTTTTAAAGGCATCGACAATCGGACTCAGAAAGTTGTGGCCATTAAGATTATTGATCTGGAAGAAGCAGAGGACGACATCGAAGACATTCAACAGGAGATCACAGTTCTCAGCCAGTGTGACAGTCCCTTTATCACCAAGTATTTTGGATCCTATCTTAAGGTAAGCTTTGGGAAGAATATAATTTGTTGAACTTTGTAATTATCCATGCTCAACATGATATATACTGTACGTCACTGTTAGTGTGTTCCTGCGAGCAAGTGTAGGCAATGTAGGTCAATAAATAATGCATGCAGGCAATGGAACAAGTATTGCCTGTGTAATATGGCACAGTGTTCTGTAGAACAACCAGAAATTGGCAGCACTGCAGTAGTATGTACCTTGTGTGGTTTTTGTAGTGTAACATCTAAATAATCTGACATAGACAAATATTTGAATATGGACATCAACACATCAAAACAGTAGTAATGGTGAAAGTCAGCTTGGTGTGATTGTGGTCACAGTTTCATTTTCGCATTCAGTGCGATAAACAAGTGACTCCCAGAGATGTGTGGACCTACTTCTGCAAGTTTAATGGGTAATTGGAAATATTGTGGTGTAGCTCACCTAATTTGGAGGAAAAAAAGTGCATACACTTTACACTTTGTGTTTTGGAGGAAAGTAAACACACCGACAGAATTATTTATTGGGGTTTTGCTGATATCTAGTATATATTTGTTACAGATTAGGATCTGTATTAAAATTGTTGGCTTGTAACAATGTCTACTTTTATATAATTAATAGCATTAAATAACTGCCATTTATATAACATCTGCTCACATCAGCACATTTGAGAGAAAAAATATCTATTGGGAATCATTGTGCTAAACAGAGAAAACAACACAGCATGAAGACTGCTCTGTATATACAATATGAGCCGGTGTAGGATGGAAAATTAAAGTCTCAGGTATTTTGGTCATTTGTAACAGCAGTATTGACAACAAGAGATCACATTACTCAGTTGCAGACCATGTTTTGTAACTGGTAGATTTTCACATTACATGTGATGGCGCTTAAAGTGCCTCTAACAGCATTTTCTCTGGTGCTTAACAGCAGTAAGGAGAGAGGTGGTGGTCCATTAGCTCAATTATGCTGCCGGCTGAAGGAGAGAATTAAGGCTTATTTTGTGTGTAGAATGTAGGCACGGTATTTGTGTCCCCTTCCTGTATATAAACGTGCATGTTACAAAACTTTAAAGTGGTAGTTGTTGGTCCACACAGGCACCAAGTGGTCCGACGTCTGTGGATTTGTTTTTAGTGCGTTTAGTTCAGAATTTTGTGTGTCAGTGTTTTTCTTGGTGATATAGTTTTATTTATTCCCCCCAAAAAAACTGCTGTTGCTGCTGCTGGAAACAAACGAGCCGTACGAACTACCTAATAGCATATTGAGACAACATACAACACTTTAATGGTGTAGGTCGGCTGTAGGTTGAATATAAGGTAACTGAGAGAGGATAACAATTAATGAGCTGTTCCAGGATCCGTTTATTGGATTGTAGTAGGGCTGGGCAATATATTGAAATTATATCGATATTGTGATATGAGACAAGATATCGTCTTAGATTTTGGATATGGTAATATCGCGATATGTCATCAGAGTTGTCTTTTCCTGGTTTTAAATGCTGCATTACAGTAAAATGTGTAATTTTCTGAACTTACCAGACTGTTCTAGCTGTTCTGTTATTTATTTTTTTACCCACTTTTTCATTATATCCACATTACTGATGATTATTTATCAAAGATTTCATAGTGTAAGTATTTTGTGAAAGCATCGACAGTCATCTTTACAATATTGTTGTAATATCCATATCGAGGTATTTGGTCTAAAATATCTTGATATTTGATTTTGTCCATATCGCCCAGCCCTAGTTTGTAGTCATCTTCTTGTTTAAGGGTGTTGTTGACTGTTTTGCATTCATAAGATTCTTGCATTGATGTGATGAAGCACCTTGATTTGTCAAATATTTGATTTCCCAAAAACAGACAAACCCATCTGGTCATTTTTTAAGCATGAATTTCAGTGTTAAAAAACCCATATGTATAGAGTTGATGAGTATAGATTGACTTTTGCTATAAAGGCTGGCTTTTTTGTTGTATCCCGCTTTGCAAAACAACATTTAAAGTCATCCAAAAAGTAAGAACAGAGAGAGGTTACTTACACCGTATAAATGGAGCCCACAGGTGGGTGTTAGGCTGGGTGGGTGTGTGTGATTTTCATTGGCGTCATCTGGCAGCAGCTGCAGTAACAGTGACTGTCCAGGTGAAGTTTGACATTTAAAGTAGATTGTGTGCATCTGGAAATGGCAACACATAAACTCAGATGACGCATTTAAAATTAGTCTGGAGCCTTTCAGTTGTTTTATTTATTCATTGAATAATGTTACACTTGTGCAGGAAGCAAGTCCTAGCCAAGGCTTATAAGCACAACTGGATCAGACATCTAAGATGTATTTTTGGTGTTTCACAAGTACAATATTCACTACTTGAAAAAACTAACATTCATGCTATCAGGTTTTCAAGTCTATTAATAATGTGATCTGTATAAACATTCTTTATTTTTAATTTTTAAGGTGTAGTCTTCAACAGCTAGAAAAAAAAAAATCAGACTTCTAGTAAATGTTATGATTAAATAAATAGACTACAGTGTTTCCCACAGAGTCACACTGGCTTTTCACCAAACACCCACCCACATTTTGTAGCAGTAGCTGGGGTGGGGTAAATGCACAAAATACACATTTTTCTCATTTTAAACAACCTTTGTAGCCATTTGATGAGAGATTTCTGAGTTTACGATGTGCACTTGAATGCACCATGAACCCTTGTTTTTACAGTCATTGGTCGACGCTTTACAAAGTGATCTACACGCACAATCGTTGTTTAAGTATTTATGTGTAGATGGCGTGACGTGAAAGCTGAGTGGAGGCTTTTTGTGCGGGGGCGGGGGGTGAGGGCAGGTACGTCCACGTCAGTTTGGGAAATAGCATAAAATAGAACATCAATTTGTGGGGAGCAAAGTTTAATTGAGGCGGGCCGCCACAAACAGCTTCCTTCCACAAGCTTTTAAGTTCTTAAACTGCTGACCATTTTATATTGCTGACTACTTTATTTTATATTACTCTCACCCATTATTTATTAATGCCATTTATTTTGTTACACTTATTTATTATACACCCCTGCCTAATGTCTTAGGGATGTGTGTATGTGTGTGCGCGAGGGGGGGGGGGTTTGATTGTGATAACGTGTGATTGCGATATGTGATAAATGTGTGATGAATATCTGCATTTTTTGGACAGGACCCCAAGAGAGAAACGCTGTCTCCCTCTGTGCACACTTCAGCTGTAATGTGCAACTTAGTGACAATAAAGTTTGATTTGATTTGAAAAAAATGAATGTATGAGAAACCCTGGAATACTTAAGACTGAACAACAGGAGTCAATAAGCAGATAATTATGTCAGTCAGCAGATCAATTATAAACTCACTCCTGTCATGTTTGTGTGTGTCTCATCTGCCTAAATTACTCAGTTTCAACTGTTTACGGTAGAACGAATATTATATCAAGTTGCCACCATAATAAAATCATTTTTATGGTCAGAAAGATATTTTTTAAAAGTTAGATTAAAAATGAAAACATTTTGTCATGATCTTAACCTTATGCAGCTTTTGAAGGCTCTCCTACACAATTGAAGTGAATGAGAACTGATTACTTGGTGGGGGTAAAATTACCATAAAATGTCTGACTCCTTTTTTATGACAGTGAACCAACTGAATATAAACTTTTTTCCTGTGTGTAATGACTTTGAACACCACCAAGACTTGAAATGCTTTATTTTCCAGGGTACAAAATTATGGATTATTATGGAATATTTGGGTGGAGGATCGGCCCTTGATCTGGTAAGTCTGTTTAAGTCAATAACCAATTTAAAGATGATTGATTTGCAAGACATTGTGACAGTTTTTGTAATCTGAATATGCTTTGTAAAATCTGTGCTGTTAAAGTTGAGTCATTTGAGCTCTTTTTGTCTAGCTGGAACCAGGCGCCCTCGATGAAACACAGATTGCAACCATTCTGAGAGAAATCCTGAAGGGGCTCGAGTATCTGCACTCAGAAAATAAAATCCACAGAGATATCAAAGGTAACTCGGGTACACGCCTTGAACTTTGTTTTAACAACAGGCTTGTAAATGGTAATTTTTACAACATGTTCTGGTTTGTAATGCCAAAGTGAGACTTTAATGTGCACCCATGTTCACCAGCTGTGGCGGAAAATGTTTTTTAAAACGGTAAATTAAACACGTCCCAGGATATGGAATCATTTAAGCCACAGTCGCACATGTCCTGTCAGTGTAATGTCTGTAATCAAATCTAAACACGAGGCACATGACATTAATTAGGCACATTTCTCAACTGAGTGTATGTTGTGTCTGTATCTGCGATCAAACTGCAGCAGGTATGTGCTGCTGTGAGGAGAGTTGCAACAAGAGCTTTATACTGCTGTTGGTCTCCGTAGCAGAGTGCTCCTCCACTTCTGTCCTTCCACTCTTCCTGTCCTGGGTCTTTGTGACGCAAATGAACACACTTAAAAAGCTTTTAAAAACCTGATTTATAGATTACATGGTCAAAACAGAGATACCATTTCAGAAATGGTTACTGCAGTTAAGACTTTGCATTTTTTGGTTCGTTTAAATGCTGAATGTTTATTTAAACACTAAATGTTTTACAATGCATCCTTTTCTAACAGTGGAAAAATGGTGCATCTCATTGTTTTGTTTCTTTGTCTGTTTAGCTGCCAACGTGTTGATGGCAGAACAAGGCGATGTGAAGCTGGCAGACTTTGGAGTGGCGGGCCAGTTGACAGACACCCAGATAAAAAGAAACACATTTGTCGGTACTCCTTTCTGGATGGCACCTGAAGTCATAAAGCAATCTGCCTATGATTCAAAGGTCAGAGTTATCACATTTTATTATGAGACACAATCCCAAGGAAATGCACAGTTTTCGTGAGAAAATGCCTTAATTGACAACATTAAATTACTAACAAACAATTCTTTTCATTATCGATTATTTTTCTGATTAATTGATTAAATGTTTTTAGTCATTTAGTCTGTGAAGTGTTAAAAAAAAGGGGGGGGGATTCACAATTTCTCCGAGTCCACAGTGATACACATACATTTACAAATTACTGTCATATTTGACATAATTACATTTGAGAAGCTGGAACCATCAAATATTTGGCATTTTTGCTTGAAAAATGATTATTAAATAATCAGAATAGTTGCCTATTAATTTTCTGACTCATCAACTGTGCATGTGTGCTGTTGCAACACACTGCAGGAAGCTTTGAGGCTGACAGCTGGATCACTTTGTGAAAAGAATAAAATAGGTTTACCACATTAGCTGAGCTGAACTGAACATCTGGAGTAGTGGGGGGTTTTCTATCGGATTTTGTACTTTATTGTTATTAGTCAGCAGTGACTACAGCAGCAAATTGTCGGGTGGAGGAGAAAAAAGACCAGACAGAGTTTTTGGCAGTTTTTTTCTTATCCGATTCAGAATGACAGTGTCAGATGTCTCGACATGAGATGTAATTGCTGATGTGTGGGAAATCAGTTTACCGACTTCCTTTCGCAGAAGAGAAATAAAGCAAACAGAAAGTGCACATGTGAGCAGGTGAGCGAGCAAACATGTGAGAGAGAGACCACGTGAAACTGCAACTTGACTTAACTTTGTCGTCATGTATCGTGACTGTAACTCTTTGGTGTAACTGTGAAGTGTATGAAACCACAGCCTGTGTGAACACTTGACAGCCTGTTTTAAACCTGTGACAGCTGTCTCATATGTGCACAGTGAGGGTTGAACTTGCATCAGTTGTCACACTTCCTGCATGGTAAAACAAAAATATGCCGTCTCTTCTATTTGCATCAAAATGACTAGAATTTACAAATAAAATGGTGGTTGAAAAGAACGTTTTGTGCCAAATTGTCCCCACATTACCTTTTTGTCTTTGTCTTTATGGCTCTGTCGACTGTGGTGTGCTTGTTTTGTTTTTTGTTTTGTTTTTAGCTCTAAGCTCTTTTAAAGGTTTCTAGAGTAGAAATGACCGTATACATATTTTTGGATTACCCACAATGTGAGTCAGTGTGGCTTGTCAACCCGACCAGTGTGTCACAGTCTTTAGTTTGCAGAGTTTCCTCAAATACACCCATGGTGCTTCAGTCAGCCACTGAAATGTCAGTGTCAGTGTCAGTATTCTGTCAAAGGGTGCATTTGTGGTGAATTGGTGAGATTGTTGCTGTTTATAATAACAGGATCTTTTTTGTTCCAATGTCTTTGTTTTATAGGCGGACATCTGGTCATTAGGAATAACAGCAATAGAACTGGCAAAAGGAGAGCCGCCTCACTCAGAGCTCCATCCTATGAAGGTTTTATTCCTCATCCCAAAGAACAATCCACCCACACTGGAAGGAAACTACAGCAAACCACTTAAAGAATTTATCGAAGCCTGTTTAAACAAGGAGCCTAGTTTTGTAAGTTGAAAGGACTCTTGTTCATATCTGTACACATACAAAAGAAGCTATGCTTTTAATATTCACTGTTAAGTTTGTTCTGTGTGTTTTTCCTCAGAGGCCAACTGCCAAAGAGCTGTTAAAACACAAGTTGATTGTAAGGCATGCCAAAAAGACGTCCTATCTGACAGAGCTGATTGACAGATACAAGAGGTGGAAAGCAGAGAGGTCTCGGGATGAATCCAGCTCTGATGAATCTGATGAGTAAGTCGTCTGCACCCACTTCGGGGAGGGGGCCTTTTCAGATTTACACTCTGATGCTAAATTAAGCAGCTCTGGGTACGTCTGTGATGTTCCTGAAATCCTGTGTCACTGCAGGGAGCCTCAGGGTCAGGCATCTGGAGGCGATGACTCCGGCAGCGATGACTGGATCTTTAACACCATCAGGGAGAAGGACCTGAAAAAACTTCAGAATGGGGCCATGCAGCCCACCGAGCTTGAAACCAAACAGGTAGGACTGTAAAACATTGTGGAGGAGAAAGTGTAAATCAGTATTCAAACATCTCTTTTGTGTCAAATGTCTCTGTTCTCCCTTTCACCTTTTAAAGTCATGCATTTTTTTCCAGGAGCCAGAGAGTCCAAAGAGGCCTTTGTCACAAAGCTTATCAACAATCTTCTCTCCAGTGTTTTCTGAGGTAATGACATTTGTGTGTTACTCTAGATTGAAACACTCACATCACTAAATGAATGATTTGAAGCTAACTGTGTTGTAAATAAGTAGCACTCTACAAATATAATATTCAGGTAAACCACATCAAACTGTCGGCTAAAAAGCAGTGTCATTGTTGCAGTTGAAAGACAAGGGTGAGACGAGTAATGGCAAGCCAGAGGCTGCAGAGGAGCTGCGGGCGGCCATTTTCCTGGCAGAAGAGACACATCCGGGGATCTGTGACTCCCTGGTGGCTGAACTAGTGCAGAGATTTCAGAGGTAATGGAAGTTCATTTTGCTACTTACCACTGCATTGTATTTATTGTGTAACAGTGCAGTGAAACTGTACAGTTACTTCCTAAATGTGGCGTATTTTCAGCCAGTTGGGATCAATTTTAAGTGTAAACTAATGGGTTTCAAGTTAGGGAGGCGTTGTAATATAACAGGAAGCAATCATACAAAAGTGTGATTAATTTATTGGTTACATGTATAATTGCAGCATGAGCTCATAACTAAAAATGCTCTGTTTTATAGAAAGTTTTCCTAGTCACTTGAGAGCTTATTTTTTTGGGGCCTGTAAGAACATCTAGAGATGACAGTGTTGGTCTGTCAGTCCTACACTGATCCAAAGTGAAATACCTTTACAGCATTGCATGGATTACAGACATTGATGATTTCCAGAAGATGAATCATTACTGATCTTGGGTCACTGGATTGACTCAAGACTCGACCCGGGGCCTCTTCATAGTGTAAACATTTACCATTTTTTTTCCTGCTGTGTTTGTCAGGTTTTCTGTGCCTCAGGCGGCCACCACTCACTAAGAGGAGCGACATCCAGCTCTGCTCTAATTTTCCACCCTGGTGGCAGCAGTCAGATCTTTTCATCTGACCTCCACAGCCAGGATGAAGTCTCCCTGGAAGGTCCCCATCACTCATTTTGCCTGAAGCAAATCCTGGCCTACTTAATGTCTGTTAATATGCTCGCACACCACCAGAGGGTCCTATTCAGGACAGTCAGCCGGCCTGTCACTGAGCTGCCTCTCTGACTGCTACCTGCTGTAAGATGTCCCTTCTCAATACCTCCTTCACAACTGTTTTTATTTCGATGTTGGAGTTAGCGGTCTTTCTGCAAGGAGTTTTGTTTTGTTTTTTGTTATTTGGCGAGTTTGTGGCATAATCACAAAGGTTTACACTCACCATCCTTTTGGAGAAAGTACCTTGCTTAATTAATTGTGCGCGTGTATGTGCGGCTGTGCGTGATATCCTGTGAAATGTGTGATGAAGAGTGACGAGTGGGTTGAAGCATTCTATTGAAAACTCAGGTATCCTGCTTTAAGTGGATTGGGTCCTCGGGGAGATGGAAAGAGCTCAATAGGGTGGTTGTACAGATTTGTAAATAAGCTAATTTCTACAGATTAATGAAAAAAAAATGGAGCAATTGTAATGGAACCACTGTGTACAAATGGCCAAATGCAAAACTGTAAATAATGGTTGTGAGGTAAATATTTTGAGACAAAAATGGCCATAAATGAGATTGCCTTGCCTTTGTACTTGTTCTTTTGTATATCGGTCTTTGATTTCTCCAGTTGTAAAACTTTTTAAGTAGTCATCCAGTGAATGAAAATGGCTGCCCTCTTATCATGTTTTACTATTGATTTATTATATATTTCTTAAATCTCTTTTAGTTTCACACTCTTATGCTGTGGCTGTCATAATGTTGGAGAATGTTAAAAAAAAAAACCCAAAAAACAAAAACAAAATGGCTGGATCGCTCAAGCCCCCCACCAGTTAGAAACACTGGACGCTCTGATTCCACAAGGCCTTGAATCGTGTTGGTTTGTTGGACCTTGCCTCATTCTTTTTTCTTTTTTTTCTTTTTTCTTTTTTTTTGCTGTGTGTGTGTGATTGATTGGTTAGATAAACTGAGGTTTTCGTCCATTCATTCCATTAACAGGGCAGTACCATCATCTAGTTTCTAAAATCAGCAGACTCTGTTAGTCTTCCTAGGAGCTGCAGTGGTACTGTCTATCTCCTCAGCGTACCTACAGCTTTAAATTGCACTTCAAGTATAAATGCCTTTGACTATAAACAAAGTAGCCATAAAACAGTAGCATGAGACTTACAGTATTTGCAGGTAGGAACCGTGCTATCTGGGACAAAGAAAAGCCCACCTTGGGTCTCACAGCTGGTCTTGCTGTGTTGTTATCTTTCCATTGGGACTCGTGTGATTCAAACGCAGGCAGTTGAACAGTAAATGCATATAGACCTAGACACTGCTCTCAGATGTACATATTAACATGAAGCCAGGAGGCGTTCAGAGACCAGCGGCATCGCTACTACTTCTGACTGTAGTTTAAAAGGAACATGCATGATAGTATAACAGTATCAGCCTGAGCAGTATGCGTTGTAGCATACTCCTACAGGACTGGATTGTTGAGTTCTGACCAGAGTTGAATCAGCCTTAGAGTGTTTGTGATGAATGGGATGAATAGTATCAGCTTTAAAAATTCCCAAGTTTTTGTTGTGATTTATTTTATTTTATTACCCCTCTGGCATTAAAAATGCAAATGCAGCAATACTTTAAAGAGATAAAAGATCAAAAATTATTTCTTTCATTCCTTGCCACATTCATGAGTTCACGATCAAAGTAACTCATTGTATTCCTTTCTCAGAGACCAATGGGGGTCGGATGATATATTCTTTTTGCTATGGGGCAATACACGGCGCACAGTATCAAATAAACAGAACATTCCCTGCTCACTCTTTCGGATACATGACATTTTTATTGTCTCTGCTTACTAATTGTAGTAAAATACACAGTTGAGTTAGTAAAATTACTTACTGCATAATATCAAGAAAAGGTACCAGAATGCTACTTCAACTATTTCCATTTTCTAATTTCCTTTTTTTCCTTCTGCTCTTCTTTAGAAATTGCTCAGCTCCTATTGAGACTTTTCACGTGCAATGTGCCATGTAAGCCCTCCACCCCAAACTGAGACAAATTCAATACAATTTGCACCTTTTTACATGGTCTAATGACTAGGCATCTTTTTATGTGTTGCACTTTGTATATTTCTTTTGGTTTAAAAAAAAAAAAAAAAATGGTACTTAACAAGGCTACAATGTTATGTTGCAGTTACCCCAGTTTTATTGTCTTTTTTTCCCTCCCGTGTGTTGTATGGCAATAAAGCAGTGTGATCGCCAGGAGTAATTTCTTAGCACAAGTAGGCATATATTCTATCGAACTATTTTTTATAACCCGAAAGAGCAGTATTATGTAATCGAGGGAGTCTGTGATGTGTTCAAAATATCAGTCAACACTGGATAGCAATCACTTAAAATGTGCATTTCATTTTGTGTGACATTGCTGGCAGTTTATAGTCCAGTATACATGTTTGCAAATTCAGGACAGTGCTGTTGGATTTTATTGGAAGTTGTCAAATGATTATGGATCACAAATAAAAATCCAGTACAAATTTATCAACATTTTTTTTTGGCCATTGTTTCACTAAGTCATCTTAAGTCATTTGAAATTGACTTGTTTGTGATGCCTTTTTTATGTGTGATTTACAACAGTAGGAGTGCCTCTTTCAACCCACAATGCTTCCAGAAAGTACATGTCGTGGTACTTTAAGGAAACCTGTACACATTAACCAGGTTTTAAAAATACACCAATTAATCTTTAATGGTGAGGTGAAGTCATCTGATGAGAAAAGATATTGTTGAAAGATATAACAATAGACCCAGTTTGGTGAGGTCCCTGGTTTTTCCGTCTGTACATGATTTCACACTGTTCCAGTGATCTGCAAATAGATGTAATACACCAGCAAGAGCAGAGAAGAAGTCTGTAGGCTAGTTCAGGACTTCAAACATTATGAATTGGCTTCGCAAATGTTTTATGATGGAAGAAATGCATTGAACATTAGAATTAAAGGATTATTAGTCAATGTAAATGTAACTTTTGTTTACGTACAAGAAAACTTCACAAGGTACCTTTTAATGCTGGAATTTAAATGTCATTGATTCTTTTTAAACTTGTAAAACCATCTATTTGATTTTTTTTTTTTAATTATGTACTTTCAAGTTTTACAAAATAAAGGGTTCAAACTTAAATTTCACCTTAGAAACAAGTTCAGCTTAGTAGCTGTTCAGTGGCTTTTGCTCATATCACATGGTTTCATCTGCTTGAGTTGCCTAGTTCTGTGGCTTTCGCTCATATCACATAGTCTTCATCTGCTTGAGTTGCCTACTTGTAACAGAATTGTAGATGCACATTTCCATATTTTTTGCACCTCATGGACCTCTTATCCACGGTGGCTTAAAAACTGACAAGGTAAACTTCCAATTGGACGATGAAGATAATATATTATCAAAAGCTCCAAATGGACCTCATGTTAATGTTTTCCGTTTGTTGTTTTTTTTTTTTGGAGTAACATTCAAAATGCAGATTTAAAGTGTCGAGGGTCTCCAATCGCCTGTGAAGTTTCTTCTTTCATCACATGATTAACAGAGGGTAACCTGATAGGTCCTAATAAATCCATTCAGGCTTGATTATTCATCCATCTGCAAGTTTATGTCGCTAATCTTATTTGAGTCACTTGAGTTTTTTAATTTTGTGAACCCTAAAATTATTTTTTTAATGAAATCCATCTGCTGGGAAAGATCATATGATACAACCGAACATCTCAGAACAGCTACTAAGTGTAAATGTAGTGAGATTATTTCTTATCAATTTAAAATCCACGTTTTTGGTATTTAGGACAGCATGGTGGTGCAGTGGTTAGCACTGTCACCTCACAGTAAGAGGGTTCTGGGTTCAAACCCACCTTCCAGCTGAGTTTGCCCTGTGCTCTCTGGGTACTCCAGCTTCCTCCCAATGACCAAAAAAACATACCGGTTAGGTTGACTGGTGACTAAATTGCCTGTAGTTGTAAATGGTTGCCTGAACTATTATTACTACGGGACTGGTGACCTTTCCAGCGTGTTTCCTGCATCTCAGCCAATGTCAGCTGAGATTGGCTCCAGCTCCCTTGTGACCCTCTTGCGGTAAAGGAAATGGATGGACGGACTTATTGTAATGGAAATTTTAGACTAAAATCCAAGCCACATAAATTGAGATAAATTATGTTCAAAGTAAAATATTATAAATTGTATGTATTGAAACTGGTATAATAAAAATATTAAATTAAAACCAGAAGACTGTATCAGCAAATACCTCACAGCAAGATTTATTTATACATCCAAAAACAAAAGATCAAATTTCTCACACTATATACAGATATTACATACAGTGTTTGTACACATATTACATAATTTGTACACAAGAAAAATATACATAAAAATGTAAACCTTTGTATACAAAAAATACCTTAGACAAATTAAACAAGACCAATAACAAAAGGTGACTAGATTAGCTCATCCTATCTTTAAAAACAGTAATACAGTACATTCAATGAATATAGGAATTTGTCAGCCATCTCTGAATTCAAGCAGTTACATGTGCCTACGAGCCCTGTTCATTTTGTTCTACTTGGTTGTCAGGAGAGTAAACTGGTGCAACTAATCTCATGCTATGTGGGTACAGCAGTATTGCCTTGCTTATTTCAAACAATTTCATCAACCAACCAGATTTTTTTAATTTTTTTTATTTTAGGGGGCACCCTTCATGACTTGAAGTGATAATGCTGCAGTCGCTGAGAAGCCCAGTTGTCTCAGGTGGAGCTACGGGTTTTACACGCAATAATGTGTTTTCTCTTTGGAAGGGAGAGACAGAACTGGGCCTTCTCACAGCTGGAAATGAGGGTCTGGTGCAGGATCAGAGCTGGTAATGATGGCCGCTGTTCATTCAATGAGCGTCCAAGCAAAAAAATTAAAACATTTTTTTAAAAGGCAAGACAGACACGGGACTTGTGGACCACCATCGGCCTCATCCACTCAATTCTGTGCAAATGTGTGTTGAAATACAACATCCATTGATCTGTTTTCCTCCAGGAAATGAAATGGTAATGCATATATTCCTATGTTTTATACCACCAACAATCAAGCCTTTGACCATAATCCAATATTAATATGCTCTCACACAAAAGGTTGCTGCCCCATGCAATCTCAGACTTTTAGCAGGTATTTAATAGCTATCAAAAATATTCTCCGTCAGAATATTAAATACAAAATGACAACATACACAGCTTCCAAAAGAACGTACAACCATTTTGATAGCCATTAAAAACAACAGACTTGTTCTACAAGACACAGGTCCCACTGAATACTACTCAATAATTCACCAACAAACCCCAAGATAGAGATTGCTACTCTATATACCTAATACTCAACAATGTCTGACAAGCTGTCATATGTCTAATATAATATCTATCAAAAGCCATGGTTGTACTGCTGTATCTCAGGTGGCCTTACAATTAAGATCAGACCCCAGGTTTGCATCATTTACCTTAAAATTATTTTATTATGCAGTTGTAGAATAAAAGAGAGTATAGAGTGCTATACCTCACATGTGCACAGCACACCAATCTATACCATCATGTTACACCTGTCTGGTGAGTAAAATATGAATCTTCAATACAAATTGACTAAGAAGTGGAGTCCCGAAACTGAGTTAGCCTTTTATGTGACATGCAAGACTATTCGTATACGCGGACTAGAGAGCACCTTTGAGAGTAGACACTTAAAAGTCCCTGGATTACACCTTCATCATCCTTCAACACTGAAGCTCATCTATTAGCCTTAGAAATCAACTCAGTGTGACCGGAGCGTAGAGGTTGGACTGACCTGATCACTGGTCTCTATAGTTCAAAGTGAAATTATTATAGAGACCAAAATATATTCCTGATCCACGTCAGACTGGATTCACCAAGTGAAGCTACATGTAATGAGACCAATAAAATACCTTACAATGCTAAATTCATGTTAATGTGTTTATTGCTTTAAGAAACTATATTTACCTTCAAGTGTCTACTGGGCCACTCAGTCCCGCAACCAATGGTGAGGTCAGAGATTTTAACGTCTGAGCAAACCAATAAATGAGCACATATACAGTATACACAATATAAAAACGACAGTTTAAAAGTATTTTGGTAAATTCATATGACTGTGAAATCTGACTCATTAAGATTCTATATCATGATAACGGTTAAATAGCTTGAAACATAATGGGTCACATATATCACGATCTGCACTCTTGTTTTTCAGAGGGTTGACAGAAGCAGTGTATGAAACAGATAAAAAGTAAAAATGCAATGGCCATCTGAGCAAGGCAGGGTACACTTGATCATTTATAGACAGGACTGAACTTGCAAAGCAAACGAAACCGACCACTGATTTGAGGATTCTACGTCAATATATTCTGAGCGTGCTGACACAGCTAATCTCTGCTAAAAAGGTCCTTCTGCCAATTTTCACCCGTTTATTTCATCACAAAGTCTGTCTGTGACTGTAACCCCCAACTGACGAAACCACAAGGCATCAAACTAGTGGACTCACACTGACTTAGAATTCCAGAGACCATCTGGTTACAGAATAAAAGAACGACAATAGAAAATATTGAGGAAAATCTGAGGTTGTGCAAATTGATTATCAAATAGTGCACGATTACCACATTGCACATATGTAGCAGATGAAGAAGGGTAGTCAATCTGAAGCCAGTGGAGTGGATTGTAAGTGACTGTGAGTCCACAGACCATCATGCAGCTGCTGCAGGCTGCCTGCTCTTATTTACTTTGCGTGAAGGGTGGTGTGGCGCTGTTGGCACTTGCAGCGGTGGCACTAACTATGGAAAAGCCAGCGGGGGGTGCTGTGGAGCTGTGGCTGGGCTGCACGTCTTTCGGGATGCCACTGTGGGAGGCCAATTGATGGCCAAAGGCCGCGCTGAACTGAGGGAGCTGTTGCTTGGGCTGCGTGGAGGTCAGGAGATCATGTGAAGAGGATGGGAGCGAGGACGAGGGGGCAGGGGGTGACGTTAAGCCTGTCAAGCCACTCTGAGGCATCGCTGAGAGAGCAGCCATAGGCTGCAGCGTCACAGAGTGGGTGGTGGCGGGGGGAGTGGACAGGGAAGTGGATATGAGATGACTTTCTGATCCGATGAGATTGCCAAACTGTGTGGGGTCAGTGATGGGGAGAGGCATATTGTTCCATGACGAGCGTGGGGGTCCTGGTACCCCGCTAAGAGGGACTTCCAGCAGCAGAGGGGTGTCTGTCTGGAAGGAGCTGGCATGGGGCGAAGTTATTTGGTCACTGTATGGGGATGGCACATGCTCACTGCTGTAGTGGCTGCCTTGGGGAGATGATGTGGGTGCGTCTGACTTGGCCAGGACGTGGGATGTGTGCGTCCGGGAAAACGTTCGCTCTGTCAGGGAGGTCTGAGTGAGCAGGGAGGTGGTGGAGGGGGCTACTGTAGAAGAAGATGAGGTCAGGTTGGAGCCCGATGTTGGGGGCGGGTTAGCAGGCTGAGATGGTGGCGAGGGAGGAAAGTGACCGCCTGTGGACTGCAGTAGATTGTCCTCCAGCTCGAGGCTGGTGAAGTTCTCTGTTGGGATGCGGCTGTTGAGCAGATCCCCCATGCCCCCTGGCTGGACTGGACCAGGGAACACAGACATGGCTCGGTGGTCCACTCCTTCTGAAGGGGCCAGGTCTCCCATGGAGGTCAGGCACACCAAAGAGTCTGGGTAGGACCCCATAGCCTGCAGTGCACGCACCAGCTCCTCAGCCTCCTCCGTGGTGGGTAGTAGCTCCCCATTCTTACCTGCAGACAAACACACAATATTCATCATTACTAAAACCACAGACCTGGAATACTTTTGGTGTGCACATGAAATGTATAACAGTGCACAAGAATGCTGCGCTGTAAGACAACCTTCAAACAAGTCAAAGTCCTGCAAGTCATCAGGTAGTCTGGGTAATACGTCAGAGAAATCCTCCTGGTTTAGCTCTAGGTCATTTGGAATGTCTGCCATTTCATTGGTGATATCATCAGGAAGCTCCTCTGTACTCAGGTCTGGAGTTGAAGGGCTCCTGCCACAAAGATGAGATGAGAGAGCTTAGAGAAGAAATGCAACAAGCTGCTTTTGTGTGTTACATATGAAGGACATGTGACATGGGAGCCTCTGAGTGAGACACTGGATCCTCACACACTAAATTTTTTAACTCGACAGCGTAAAGGCTCGACAGAGACAGGGGGTGTAGCAGACCTGATGCTGGCCTGTGAGGGCATTGCTAGGCTTGTAGAAGGCATTCCCAGGTTCCCCTGTGGCAATGCTGGAGGGATGGGTTTCTGAGGCCTCCAGGGCCCTCTCCTCCTCTTCTTCTTGTGTTTTTTGGTGAGCGCCGGTGGTTTGGTCTTTTTACGTGGCTTACGCTGCTGCTGCTGGTGCTGCACCCGTCGGTTACCGTCCCCACGCAGGAAGTTATCCTGTGTGGAATGTATGGGAGAGCTTTGAGTCTTGAGTCACCATGAGGTAATCCCGCGTGACATCAAACAGAATGATCAATCAATAAAGAGAGCATTAAACATTGAACTCACCATCTTTTTGGCATGTTCTTCACAGAGTGGTGTCTGGTGCGTGATGTCAAACACAGGGATGGAGCACTGCTGACCATCCGCAAATTTGGCTGTGCAACTAGCAAAGAGCTGCTGGGAACGATTCAACAGAATGTCTATAGTCAACAGTAAAGGTAATAACACAATATGCTCGATAGAGGGTGTGGGATCATGATACTGATCATGAGGGCATACCTCACACAAGTGGTTTTTAAAAATATTTGCAGCAAAACCATATGTTACTACACCACACAGTGGATAACAGAATCCCAGCTAATGTGCCACACTTGTTGCGACCAGCGGTACAATCCTTGGAACTGTGCAAAGGATACGCTGAAAACAGTGCTGAGTGAAGGGCAGAGCTCTGTTGTTGCAGGCCTGGCCCTTTGTGCTGCCTGTGCAGGTCCCTGTATCTGTGTTCTGCTGCTTTGCTGGAGCCACACTGTAGAGACATTCAGATCCAGCACTGAGTGAAAACAACTACGACACTCTTGCGCAACGCCACTTGTGTGATGTTTTGTACATTTCAAATAAGAAGATGAACACTGCATGAAAATAATATCAACAAGTCAGTCATAAACGCAGTCAGTCATAATTCAGTAACATTGATTGTAACCATGTGTTATTTTGAATCACATCAAGACTGAATATTAACCTTCCATTATTAATGCAAGGGGTGTGATGGCAGATATGTCACTGTTTTAATCAAGCTGGCAACTATTGGCACATTGCTTTCATATCAGTGCGTGACAGCTGTGAAAATACCTTGAAGAGCTTCGAGAGGAACCTCGCAACTCCTGGATCAGCTGGCCCGCGCAATCAGGGTTTTTACTGGCCGCGTGCAGCAAGGCTTTGCGGAAGGCATAGCGATATCTCTTCTGGCGGATACTTGCCCTCTCCTGCCTGCACATGTGCTTGTACTTCTCCTGGAGGTACGAGCAAAGCCTAAGTAGCCGCGTTCTCCGAGAGGAATCGCCATCTTCTTCCAACCTATTCAGGAAACAAATCGATGAACGATCGTGATGATGAAATGACAGGTAAAGTTTACTCTGTAAGGTTATGTATAAAACACGCACCCGTTCTGTGGTCTCCAAGAGTTCTGACAGGGTACAAATCTATCTGTGTCGTCCTCCTCCTCCTCCTCCTCCTCCTCATCATCATCAGCACTGTCCTCTGACCAGTCCAATCCTGCAAGAGAACTTGTTAGAACACCTCATCTATCTAAGCAGGCTTATATCTTAGTAGTTACTGTATATCCAGAATATTTAACAAAGTTAAGAATTTCAAAGAGTTTGAAAACATTAAAATGAGATACCTAGATGAGGAAAGAGATCTCCATGCTCCCGGTGTCTCTTGGCACAGAGCTGCACCAGATGTTGCAACCTGGCCAGGCAGCTGGCAGAAGGTGAAAAGGCAGCGGGACGCATGACTACCAAGTGTGTAGCAGTGAAAGGCATTTTCCTGCTGAGTGATGGCCCAGAGGGTTGCACTGGACTGGGTGCTGCATTAGCAAGCGCCCCTGGAGGCAGAAAGTTGACTGTCTGAGGTGGTGGTGGATTGCATAATAAACCCTGCTGCTGTCCTGGGAAGATGAAGGAAGTCCCACTGGAGTGCTGGGGCGGCTGGAGAAGACCTGACTGCTGCCGTGGGAGATGACTGTTGAGCGGCGACGAGGGGTGGACACGGGGGGCAGGGGAGGGGTTAAAGTGCTCAGGAGGTGGCTGGAAGAGGTCCGTGTCATGGCAGAGTTTCTGGTTAAGCACCAGCCGACTCTGTAATTTCTTCTTGATGGCGTTGCTCTTCCGAGGAGTGCCAACCTCCTCCCCGTCTGTGTCGTCCTCATAAAAGGCAAAAGGGTCCAGGAGTTCCCCATCAGGAAGGGGTAACAGGCGTGTACATGGGGGAGATGGGGGAAGTTCATCTAGACCATTGGAAGCTTTCAAAGCTAAAGATGGCACAGTTATATTGAGAGCCACTGACTCCAGGTGAGCCCGCGAGCGCATATCCTCCAAAGCATCATGTTTCTTTTTCCGCTCTTTCTTGGGGATAAAGCCAAGAACCTGCAGGTGACTGTTGCAGTATCTGGAAAACAGGAGCACATCCTCAACATACTACGCACACATATGATTGATATCTTTTCTGTACATAATATTAAAATCTGCCATATGTGCACAAACATACACACCTGCGGTCCTCAGACTTTGGGATGGGGTTGGTACATCGCTGGCTATTATACTTGGCCACATATTCACATTGCTTGAAGGGGGCTGTCTTATCCTCCAGAACGTGCCGGATACAGAAAGCGTAGCCATTTAGTCTGCGCTGCTTGCAGAGCTTTGGGCTGTATGAGCACAACGGCTTATTGTCCACCTCTGAGAAGTGTATGTGTTTGCCTTCATACATCACGTGACTCTTGTCCTTGACAACATCAGCTGATGGGATAAAGTCAGGGAAAAACCAAGAATTACATCACTAACACTTCATACTTAGGAGGTAACGATACATGGGCTTTAACAACAGGTGACTGTTTATTCAGTCCTTCGCTATTGTAGATATTCAGTGAGTTTGCATATTCAGAATGTTATCTTTAGTCTACAACATGAATTGCTGCTTCAATACTTCTATCATTTCAAAAAATAACTTGACTGTCTATTGAACTACTATACAAGTCTATATTGTGCATATTGAACATTGTACTGTGGCTAGATTTTAAATACTTAATTGAGAGGTTTGCAGTCCAGACAAGCTAGATGCATCCACACCCTTTAATTTTCTGTCTCCAAATCACTCATTGAGAGACAGGTGTTGAACAGTGGGTATGTAATTTCATTCAACAGTCCATTCAGCTATCCTTACAGCTGACAGTAGTAAGGCTCTGCATATTGCAAGACATTGGTCTGCTTGTACACGGAAAAAGTAAAGCTTCAAAGACTTGCTCGAGTGTAACTTTGTCATCATTACAGGGCGAGCTGAACACTCAACTCGAAACAGGAAACATTTATAGTGTTTTATTATTGTTACAATGTAACCCTGCTCATTAATCATAAGGGTGCTACAAGTATATCACAATACCCACCTATAGAAGCAGCTCTCTTGCTATAATTTACTTTCACTCTGGGTTTATTACACCAAGTTTCCAGAGAGCTACGCTACACCTACATTATAAGTTGAACACACAAGGAGGGGTCGGCCAGGTGTCGTTTACAACAAACTGGGTGAATAATATCAACTTTAGGCTGTTTAGAGAAGGAGAACCGGACAGACAGCAAACGGTGACTAACGTTAGCCTTCCAGCATTAGCCTGGAGCCGATGGACAGATGTGAAACTTTATACTGACAGATTATAAACGTATCTAAGTGTAATATACACTCGTGTCCTAAATCATAAGATACAACTTTACCCATCCTGAGGCAGAAATAAATTTTTTATAAACACTGATCACCCATGAAAACCCACAATTGCTAGTTAGCTAACAAGCTATCGAAGCTAAAAACACAAATTAGTAGGCGGTAGCTAACCAGGAAACGGAAACATCAGCAAATGGCAACACTATAAAAGGTCTATTTTCACTTTAGGATCATTTAGAAAAATGTGTACGCAATTAAAACACTTAAAGCATAATTGATCGGCCCGAGTCGTGGAATTTTACAGTATGTAAACATGATACATTTATGGCTAAATACTTTCAAACAAAGGGTCTACATACGAGGCTTAGGGCCTGTACCCGAAGGCCTCCGTAATAATCGATATAAATTATAGCCGATATCGTTACATAATGTGACATTAGGCAGGCACAAAACTTAAAACTAACAATATAGTTTAACTCTCCACACCTGCTTAAGACACTGGGTCATTTGCTCACATCACAAGTTATCAAATAAACGAGAATTAATAAAGAGGCCTTTTAGCCTCGTTAGCCGGCGGCCTCAAGTAGTGGCCACCTGCCCGATTGAAGCCCATAAGAAGCGGCACGCTCAGAAATCGAGGTCGAGGCTGTGTACGATCTCGCTTACCTTGAATTGGTATGGGCTGTGTAAGGTATTCGCTCCAGATAGACGGCCGAAATGTCTATTACAATCAGCTAGGCTATTTGTGCATCGATATTCGAGATAGAGTAGCAATAGTGATCTTCATCGAGTTCGGTATATCTTGAATTAGGGATGCATATAAATAAAGGCTATCCAGAGCAAATTATAAGCTGAAGGTAGGCTTGCTCAGGATTTTTGTTGGATCCACAGCAGACTCCTCACAGCACCACTACAGGCACTGCGGGGACATGACAACAACCCGTTCAACAACAACAACCTCTCCTACCATATTGGAAATTCAACTTTGTTAAAAAATCCCCTACAGTGTTTCAAGTGTTGTGTCAACCTCTTTGTGAAACACATTGTAGTTCAATGTGAAGAGACAGTGTCGTTTCCATTTTTCCACATTTACAAATAATTCGGTTAGACATGTTGACAGAGAGGAAAAGTGTTTGAGTGTAAAATCCACCTGGACCACGGCTCTCATCCTCCGTATGAATGACTTATCAGCCCTGCTGCCGCACTGCTCACTGATGATGGACTACTTTCCAATCAGATACCGGATCGAGACTGAACAAGTGGGATCGATAACAAAACAGATCCACCCAAAGCACCAGCACATACATACTGATACTGATACTTTTAACATTTTCTTAAGTAAAGCACTTAAAACACACTTAAAATAGAGGGTTTGCAAAGATTCATTACGCTTGCTACACAAAACTGGTTTATTAAATAATCATTCTTACAAATAGCTACACTTGCAATTATACCACAGCCTTTAGGAAAATATAATTTTAAACACTTTTTATATATTGTGATTTTTTTTTTTGTTAACAGGAAGACAATTAACTAGATTTCACTTTGGAGTATTTTAAAGCTTTGGTCACACCTCCTAAAATGTGAACTATCCTAACAAGTGCAAACATCAACTGTCAGGGTGCATATGTGGAGATTTGATAAAACCTAAACTCACATCTTCATTCTGCAAGTATTACGGACACATGATTCAGCAGGTTAGTACAGTGTATAATGAGATTATGAGGCATCAACTAAAGGAAAACAGCTGCTATAGTAAAAGACAACTGAAAAATAAATGTTTCTAGGAATGTGCAAATACAGAAATTGTGCGTATCTTCTTTTTTTTTTCAAGACTTTGTTGGCTATCCATTGTGCGTTGATCGTTACAGTAGATTATTTAGCATATGGCTGGCTCGTCTACAGCTTGTGCGCCCTCTTTCACAGCTTTCACACACTTTGCCATCGTCTGGGAGGCTCTGCTGATCGGATCTGTGGATAAAGGTTGAGAGAAGATTTAAAATTTGCATATTTTCAAGTTCAATTATCTAGTTGAAAAGTCTTACATCTACTGTAACCCCTTTTGATCACTGAAAAATCCAGAATTTATGAACATGCACATATGGTTCATTTCAAATGTTTAACTGTTTGACACAAGATATTTCCTCTTTCACCATAAAGTCCATTCTTTGTGTATGTGCACTAGTGGCTACAAGTTTCCAACTCACACTTGTGTAATTGCATGGTGGACCACGACCGGCTCCAAACTAATTGTGATCATGCCAGTAGGACCACCCCTTAAAATCTGATTTTCAATGAGCACAGAGAAAATTTCCCTTATAGGCTTTAAATTAAAGTATACTGGAGTATACTGCTTTAGACTAAGGAGCATCTTAATTCATGTCAACATGAGGATATAAGATATTGTCATGTTTATTGGTAAAAGTGATTACATGTTCTAACATAAGAAGAAGAAAAAGTAAGTTTATATTGACATATAATCAGAGTAATTTTGTCATGGACCCATTGTCCCTTTTTTGGGACTTACACTACATATAATATTTACAGGCACCATTGAAATCTGCTCTGGACCAATCAAATATTTTCTGGCCATCTGTAATCAAGCTTTCTTTCATTTGTTTGTGTAATCTCATTATTTCAATAATCTATCGTTGTTATGAAACATGCTTTTGTTTTCTGTACTTTTTTGCTTTCACTATCATCAATTACACTAGGTTTGGTAAAAGGGGAGACATTTGAATTGAGTACTGGTGGCCCACCTGTCATATAGAAATCTTTCACAGTAATCTGTGGAGGGACTAAAGGTTCAGTAAGGACAGCCTGGTTCACTGCCTGAAAGAGATAAACCAGACATCACCATCATATCATCATGGAGAACAGCATGGAGCAAACTCAATAAGCTAAACTAAAAATAAAACTTTTACAGTTCATCTATAATAAACTAAACAGATGCTTCAGGAAGATAATAACATACCTTAGACAGTTGATTAGCCTGCTTAAAGTAGTTGGCCTCCTCGACATCATCGTATCGCACCAGATTTGGAGAAACCTCTGCAAGTCTCCCGCGTACTTCATCAAGGGTGTCATAGGGCAGAGTCACTCCAGCAAGCTTAAATGAGGACAGAAAATACTCAGTATTTAATCTTATTTCTTATGATTTACTACAACATAGTCATCTAGTGGTGTAGTTCACCTCAGATATGGCTCTGATGATCCTCCAGTCCTCCCTGGCTATACCCGGAGGAGTCACAGCCACTTTGGTCTGCTGGGCACGGCCCTCAGTGTTCACATAGGTGCTACATTTCTCAGTGTATGCAGCTCCTGGAAGTATGATATCAGCCATTGGCGCACCAACATCTCCATGGTGACCTGGGAAATTATAACACAGACCACTGATATTAAATATTAACAAAATATACAGATGGGTGACAAAGGATAAATCAACATATAGTGCCAACAGAATAACTTCAATACTACGTGCATGGAATAGATCGCACAAGTCTCTGGAACTTAACTCAAAGGAATTCATTCAGTTGGTGTTTTGATGGTGGTAGTGTTTGTAGTCTAACACAAAGTCCAAAATCTCCAATAGGTGTTCAACTGGGTTAAGATTTCATCACTGTGAAACCCAAAGTATGTGATTCACATCATTTAATCCTCTTTAAATCATTCAGGGTCCCCTCGTGCCCTGTATGGAAGCACCTGCATTTGTTATGTTTCTTCTCTCACTTATTAAGTTTTTTCTGACTGTACATTATTTATCAAGAATTACACTTTCTTTCTCAGATGCTATACATAAATGTATGTAGCTGAGAGATGGCAGAGTGTCTGCTGCTGTGAGGTCAAACAGCTGACCTTGATAAATTATGAAGCTATCCTTCGGGAGGTCTTGGCGAGTAATGCAGTCAGCATCTGCTCCTACGAGGAACAGAACTTTAGGTGGGTTCTTCCGGATAGCCTCCACTCCTGGCTTATACCCAAGATCAAGTGCAGCCACTTGACTGGCAACCCTGAGGACGCAGCAAAGCAGCACATACATTACAGTAAACATCCCTACTGAACACTGTAATGCTCCTGGAAGCTTTCCCACTCATTTTAGAAGACAATGACCTGTGAAGCACATTGAGAACTTTCCAAGTTTCCTCCACTTCACTGCTGATGCGAGCATTTTGAGCAATAGTTGACACAGCAGCCATTATCGCAGCCCCATCTTCTCTCTGCAGGCAGCTGCTGCCAACCACAACAACAGGATGCTTTGCTTTAGCCAAGACCTGCAAGACAAGAAAAAAGACACACAATTAGGAAGAGACACTTGAGTTGATTCATGGGTCAATGACGTATAAGGATTTACAACAACTCAATTGTAGAATAATAAAAACAAGCATGTCTAATGCAGTAGTTCAAACATTCAGAATGTTGTGTACCTGAAGATCCATATTATAAATTTGAAATTAAGTGATTTTAGTGGGGGGTTTTCAAGATTAATTGGCACTGGCCTTAAAAAAAGTCATGTGGTGCGACCATGATTCATCTTGAAATAAATTAATTTACTTAACACTCTTCACATCTTTTTTTACAAGTTTTCAGTAATATAAAGTGTTTGGAAACAAAGTATTTGCTTTTTTTTTTTTTTTTTGTAAATGATGATCTTTTATTTATATAAGATATTTCAAGATGAATCATGGTCACACCACATGACTTTTTTTTTAAGGCCAGTGCCAATTAATCTTGAAAACCCCCCCCTAAAATCACTTTCAAATTGTAATATGAATTTTCAGGTACCAGCATTCTGAATGTTTGAACTACTGCATTCGATATGCTTGTTTTTATTATTCTAAAATTGAGTTGTTGAAAATCCTTATACGTCATTGACCCTCATAACATTAATTGTATAACTGAGTGCTCAGAGTGTTACCTGTGCGAATGGATGAGTTCCTGATGCAATTTCTTGAAGAACCTTGGCAGACTCCCCAAGATGGTCATAGGTATAACTTAAGTCCACTTCCATTCCCACTAGGGCCACTTGCAAGTCATTGTGAAGCCAACTAAAGCAGAGATGCAAGTTCATATTAACATATTTGCTTCACATCCCTGAGATTTCAACATTGTTCAACAGCCAGAGATACTATATTTTTTCATTACCCTTTTCTGATTCTTGCATTAAAAAGAGGAGCCTCGTAGCGTGGGTTAGTCCCAACCAGAAGCAGCACGTCAGCTTCTTCAATGCCAGCAATCCCAGTGTTAAGAAGATAGTTTGAACGCAGATCACTTCTAAAAAACAAACAAACAGCCAAAGTCGAAATAAGGAACCTAACATTGCTTTGTGCCAATATCAGTTTTCCCATCTGTATGTTCTTACCCTGCTCCAGCCATGGGGAACACCTCCTCAGTGCACAGGTTGTCACTATTCAAACGGTTCAGCAAGTCTTTCAGGGAAATGAGAGTCTCTGCATCCACAAGGCCTCCAACAACTGCAGCAACATCATGTCCCCCAACTCCTTGCAGCTGTCAAATCAAACAGATGCTATTCAGGGCATCCTAGGGTTGATAACGCAGGTTGTAACTTAACATATGCTGCTATGAAAAGCCTAATCATCATAAATTACATACTGCTCCAGCAACACGAGTCAGCACATCTTCCCAGGTTGTGGGCACCAACTGTCCTGCCTCATTTTTCACCATTGGCTGGGTAAGCCTCTGCCGCTTAAGTCCATCATAAGCAAACCTGTCAGGAAGGAAGCAAATGAGAGTTCAGCAGGGATTCAAACATCATACACACATATGTGAAGTAACTTTGTGTGGTAAAGAACCTGGTTTTGTCTGAGATCCACTCCTCATTTATATCCTCATTAATACGAGGAAGGATTCTCATCACTTCACCGCCACGAGTGCTCACCACAATGTTACTACCCACAGCGTCCAGAACATCAATGGATTCAGTCTTCCTGTAGAAAAACCAAAGGTATTACATGAGTGTAAAAACTAACCTTTGACCCCAAAAAGCTGATCAAAATGTAGAGCACAATCCAAAAACCTGGTTTCCCAAGGGCGAGATGTGAACGCGTATGGTTTAGAGGTCAGGGCCCCGACCGGGCATATATCAATAACATTCCCAGATAACTCCGACATGAACATCTTCTCGACATAGGTCCCAATCTGCAGGTCATTGCCTCTGCCTGTGGTGCCCAGGTCCTCCACACCTGCAATCTCACTGGCAAAGCTGTAAATGTGAAATACAAATGCCACAGTTAGTTACATTTTCAAATTTACAACCTTTTCTACTGTAGTTTTCAAGTGTGACTCACCGCACACAGCGAGTGCACTGGATACAGCGAGTCATAATGGTTTTGATGAGCGGGCCAATGTTCTTGTCTTCCACAGCTCTTTTGCCCTCTGTGAAGCGGCTCCTGTCACTGCCAAACTGCATGGACTGGTCCTTCACACAGAATGGTTTTCAGTTTTATTAATTAATCTTACAAACAAAACCATGTCTATCATATATGCAATCAAGCTGATTTACAGGCATATGATGAACACATCTACAGTGACAGTGGTGATTTTTAAAACACTACTAATTTTTATTTACCTGTAGATCACATTCTCCCCCCTGATCACAGATTGGACAATCTAATGGGTGGTTAGCCAGTAGGAACTCCATTACACCCTCTCTGTGTAAAATTAAGCAACAATTTTGTATTTAACTGTTTCAGGTTAATTGCATATCAGTGAACTTTGTTTTTTCTTTGGGAGACAGCTAACACAATAGTAATGCAAGGGGCCATTCTTCCCCAAAAATATCATATCACTGCAGTTAAACACTGCCCAATAGACAATTAGGTATAATTACAGAACAATCTTAACTTTACATTCCAAATAGATTATCATCATTATCATCATCAATATACCACAAATATACTGCAATGATTTTTAGTCATAAGTGTGATCCTACCTCGCCTTCCTTGTTTTGTCAGAATTGGTTAAGATGTTCCAGCCCTTCATGACAGGCATAGCACAAGCTGCCACTGGCTGGAAGAGTTTGAAAATAATAATAATAATAATAATAATAATAATAATTAGGCACATCCCTGCCTTTAAATATTTAACATTGACCAAAGAAATACCAGACTGAACGATTTGCATATCTACCTACATTAGAAAACAAAAAAAACATACCTTGGGAACTTTTTCTATCTCCACAAGACACATGCGACAGTTACCAGCAACTGACAGGCGCTCATGGTAGCAGAAGCGGGGAATCTGCATGCCTACTTTCTCACATGCCTAGGACAAGAGATATCATCACTCAAGATATCAAATTAGGCACATTATTCAACACAGAATCTACAAATTTACCATGTTACCTGTAACACTGTGGTTCCTGGCTCCACCATGATAGGTGCCCCATCCACAAACACCTCCAGGAGGTTACTGGCAGGTGCTGTTGCTGTAGCTGCAGTGCGACCTTACAGCCAGACAGAAAATAGTTTTATGCAATATTTAGTTTTCTTTCATACAGTGACTAATAAAGAAGTCAGTGACACCATAAATTACTGCATATCACTATGAATTGATGATGTTTCACAGTAATAACAGGTTACTGACACAATTTACTAAAGTGAGCAACAGCCTGGCACCAAATGTGGTAGCTGGCAAATCTGTAATCCTGACTGTAATCCATCAATGGAGCAAAGTGACCAGGCTTGTAGGCGTTGACATATATAGTGCTTGCACACAACAAACAAAATGGTTATTCTACAGAAATACAAGACACATATTGTGAATAAGGAAGACATCCCCAATTAATCAGCTAATGAAGTGGCATACTGTTACCATTGTTGACTGCACCGGCGCCTCTTTTAGTGATGGCTGCTGGAAAAAGACTCCGGCTCACAACAGGCAAACGCAACATGCTTCAAGAGAGGCAGAAAGGCACATTATCTCTATGGTCCATCTCTACTGATTGACACATTTTCAACAAAACAGCGTTATGATCGTAAACACTGGTGCCTGATGAACTGCACATCCTGCAAAGGACAGACGTACCAAAACAAAAACAAAAGTGCCGCTAATGAGCTGACACTGTTGCGGCATGTTTAACACGGCAGATAGCGTGTTTATACATTTCAGGGTGCACTGTACAACGCTGTATAGATATATAGCTGAATATTTCACGTTTTGACACCCCGAGTTAAATTGGAAATGTAATGAACACTCAAACATGAGCTAACTGGTCAAAGGATGCGCACAGCTAACGTTGATGCTAGCAGGTTAATATAGAACATAACGGTAACATTGTCATCATATTCCATCGTTGCTAGGTGATACATATCAACTTCCATGGAAACGTTTAATCTAAAAACGACCGTTTTTGTCATGGTTTCTTACAAACAAACTGACATAACACGCTACGGCAACCGACTAACTAACGCTAAATGCTTTACTGCTTCATTCTGATTTAACCACATATTTCAAACGCTAATTCAATGGTGGTATATACTATAAATTATCTAAGGTTACATACCAAACTGTGTTGAGGTTACTTACCTCGTCAGTGTTCTCATGAGACTGCACACTACGCAGATTGCGCACCGTCTTTTCTGCTGCGTCACGGATTAAGTAATCCTGACCATACCATAATCCTCACTGGAAGGCTACTTTTCTGTAAATGCTGATCTAATGGTGCAGGTTTTCAACACTTGCCAAACGCTAAAGTCACGTAGGTTACTCAGTAGTAGAACATTTACATTTACATTTATTCAAGTAGTACTGAAGTACAATTTTGAGGTACTTGAGTACTTTACTTGAGTATTTTTTACACTTCCACTGCACTACATTTCAGATTGAAATATTGTACTTTATATTCCTCTACATTTATTTGACAGCTTTAGATAGCCTACTTTTTCAGACGAAGATTTGACACAATGGATGAATGGAAAAACACTTTTAAAATACAACACATTATTAAAGATGAAACCAGTGGTTTTCAACCTCTGGCTTTTGACATAATACAAAAAGCAATGTGTAGTCAGGGTCACATTTCAGATGTATTTGAGTTGTTAACAGCTACACCAAATAGTGATTTTTCCCTCTAAACTTCTCACATGGTTTCATTTCAATAAATGTTCAAATGATCCAATATTTCACCAAAAATCAAAAAATAAAGAAAAAGATTTGGGTATCAGAACTTAGTTTTCTCTTCTTTTCCTCTCCTATTAATCATCACATGACCCTCAGATTTATCTGGTGACCTTCATTGGGAACCACTGAACTAAACTAACTGTATATAAAGTAGTTCAAACTAGCTCCACCTCCAGCTACAACATTAACATGCTGCTCTAACACTGATGCTTCAGTATAAATAATATAATGATGTCATATATAATAATATATCAGTCAAGGGATCAAACCATTACTTTTACTGCAATAGGCTACTTCACTTAACTACATTTTCTTGCTAATACTTATGTATTTAGGATTATTCATTCATGCAGGACTTTTACTTGGAATTGATTATTTTTATATTTATATTTTATATTTATATTATTTTATATTAGTTTTTATATATAGTATTTAAGTAAAGGATCTGAATACTTCTTCAAATACTATATGTAGTAGCCTATAAATTAATCTAATCTACACCACATTGTGACAGCGATGATGTGACAATAACAGCAGCCCTCAGATTTAGGCTGTCAGTCATAGATTATTCCCTTTTTTAGCCTATAATGGATTATTTAATAAAAGCAACAGTCTGGAGAGTTAAAGACCCACTATAATTCTACATAAAGTACCATGTTCAAGAGCATGCTGACTGTAGTTGAGGAAGGATACTATGTTTGCTTCCATCTGTCTTTCTTTTCAACCTAGCGTCCTTTCAGCCATAGGATAGTATCTAGTCTACACAACATTGATAACCATTAGTCAGGGTTCACCAGCAGGAAATAACAAGAAATGACTGCATTTGTCAAGAGGCCCCCAGGAAAAGGAAGGAAATGCATATCTGTATTTACGTCAGGCTTGAGTTGAAATCTTGCCTGTGTGTGCACGTAAAAACTCAATGTCTACTTGTTAATGAAGTTGGCATGACAGTATCTTATGACATCAAGTAAAACAATGCAAAGAAGACGATCAAACAAACTACAGTATGTGCTCAGAAAAACACATTTATTAAATGCTCTTTAATTGGAATATATTATAATAAAACATTTATACAACTCTCAGCTAGTTATAAAATCTTAAAATACATTAATAGGTGACTCTAGCAGCCAGTATAAAACTGTAAAAAAAAAAAACCATAACAATGTTGACTACGATTAGATATCCATATCATATCTCGTCTTTATAAAGCAGAGCAGCCTATTGTGCATTAATGAGCAGATGCCCTTTGTTCAAAATAGAACAATTAAAAAAAAATGTAAATATGTAAAATGCATTTCATCTAGGACTGCAACTAAAAATACTTTTGATTAATTTATTGATTATGTTTTAAGTTTAAACAAATAACTCTAAAATGTCGATCAGAATTTTCCACTCCTTAAAAACCAACAGTTACTATCATAAAGACAACAAAAGTAGCAAAACCTCACAAGAAGCTGAAAGCAGAACATTCTTTACATTTTTATTTTAAAAAGGTCGTAAACAATTAGATGATTACCAAAACTGTAACTGATTAATTTTCTGTTGATCAACTAATCGACTGTTTCAGCTCTAATTTAGATTTTGCCTCTTTTTCTGCAGATCATTCAGTTTATGCAATAATAGCAAAATAAAATGGAAAGACACAAACTCAATGTGCATGGAGCATGTGTGCATACTTTTCCATTTAGAGTAATTGCCAGTCGAAATTGGCATAACTCTGTCCAAATGAAACAAAATAGGAAAAACCCTACAGCTGGAAAGAACAGCTATGAGAACTCTCTACATTTACGTTCAAATAACAGCCAGTCTCAGCCTGATGTTTTTCATGGACAAGAGTCCGTGGATGCTTGCAATCATAGAGTTGATGACTCCACGGGCTCCTCTGGTGAACTGTCTTGAGGAGCACCTGGGACAGTCTCAATTTCAGTGGCAGAGATGGACTGGCTGAGCTCTCTCAGTGAGCTCTTCGTTATGTCCAAGCATGCACGCTTCAGGATTTGACGAACCCTTTTGCCCAGCAGCATATAGAGCATGGGGTTAATGCAGCTGTTAAAAAAACCTAAGCTGGTCGCCAGAGGAAAGCCAGTTTTCAGTATGTTATGTAAGTATAGTGAGGAATGTATGGACAACTCCATCAAGCTGAAAGTATGAAAAGGAGCCCAGCATAAAAAGAAAGCCAGAATCACTGCAGAGACTGTTTTGGAGAAGCTGGTCAAACGAACAGAGCCCTTAGATCGATTCACTTTGATTGTCAGAAGTATGCCTGTTACACATATGGCAGTAAACGGCAGTAGGAAGCCCACAGTGGTGCGAATGGCCACTATTATGATGTGTCTTACAGCTGCCGTGTGTCCATCCTGTGCGTGGAAGTTGTTGAAGCACACCACCTTGTCATGTAAGCGCATGGTGTCGCGAAAGATCAGCGCAGGACAGCTCATGGCGGCAGCTAGCACCCATATGCAACCACATGCCACCCAGGCTCTCTCTACAGTGCGATACCTTTGAGACCAGTTAAGGTGGACCAGAGAGACATATCTGTCTATACTGAGCACTGTAAGAAAGAGCACACTGGCATACATGTTCATCACAGACACAAATGAATTAATCTTACACATGAACACACCAAAGTCCCAGTGAAAGTCCCGCAGTATGTAATCAATGTAGAAAGGTAGAAAAAGCACAAATACAAAGTCTGCGATTGCTAGATTGAGCAACCACACGCTGTTGACAGTCTTTTTACTTTTACAGCTCGTCGCCCAGATGACAAAGCCGTTTCCAATCAGGCCAAGCACAAAGGAGATAATGTAGATGACCACTGAGATAATGTGCATAGCTTCTCTCTGCCTGTGGTCCACTTTAATGTCTTCCAAGTCGCCATACTCCAGGTAATATTCATAAGTGTAGTTTCCATAGTCCTCGCTGGAGTCAGTCATTGTCGTGAAGTTATCTGTGGGAAGGGAAATCTGATGATAAGATGTGTTTGTTTGAGATGATCCATAGACACAGTGACTAAAGGAATTTCCAGTACAGTATAATCAACCTCTACCACAAATTCTCACCTCACACTTTTTGTTACTTTGCTGGGCTGGTCTCTCGGGACACAGTTGCCTTAGCTGTTAGTCTTCCTGATCATTCAGTTCCTGTATTGCAGTCACTGCTGGGTGTGTCCCAAAAAACCCTGGAACATAGTGTCAACATCCTTTTGCATCACCAGTTTGGACTGAGATATGCAGATGGGGCAGAAAGAGTTCTCCTAGTATGATTCATGTTGCTTGTTATTTGTTTAGAGACCATGGAAGGACTGACACATACTGCTACACAGGTTAGAACAAGTGGAGGCTCAATTTAAATGTTAGAACAGAAAGAAAAAGCACTTTGTTGATCTTTTCTGAGGCCATCACCAACAAGGCACCTTGGAGAAAGATTATATTGTTGCACATATCATCAATTTAGTATCATCAAGGCCAGAATGGCTAACACTTTTACTCAAGTTAGATAAAAGTAAATAAAACCATTAATCTTTGGAGTGTTTAAGTCAAATACTTTTTTGTTGGTTTCTTTTTTTTTTTTTTTTTTTTACATATTTCTAGTCCTCATTAAATTAAATTACATTACAAATGCATTCATACTGTATAAATGCTGTAGGAAACTCGAAAAAAGAATTGTAAGTAAACAATATAAAGAGTAGGAGTGTTAAGCCAATCAAAACAATCAGAACAACAATAGAAATAGGACTGAAATCTTTCAGAGAAAAAAGAAACATGGGGCAGTAATCAGGCAGGAATCTATGACTTTGATGTGATCTGGCATGAATACACTGGACAGTCACTCTAACAGAGACAAGAGGCTGAATGCATAATTAGTGTAATGGACAAAATAGAGAAGTGGGAGAACGTGTCCTTTTAGAAGTAGAAATCTACTGTAGTTGTCTTAGCAAAAAGAAAGAAAGAGTGTTTTGGGAAAGTGAACTGCCAGAAGAATTGGACTTGAATTGACTTCATTCTCAAAGAGAAAAAAGAAATAAGCATATATGGATTTTTTTTGAAGTGGCAAAAATGTTTGATGTTGCCATTAAAACTATTAGAAACACAACAATTAGACTGGACAGTAACGGAACCAAAAACAACTGTAATTGAATGCAAAATCAGTGCAATATAGAAGTACTCACTACAGGCTAACATCTCAGTAAACATACAGCCTTTCAGATAAAAGATAACTGAATGTATGGTACAAATGTGCCACATACACAGTACTGACAGTGTGAATAAAGAGGGAGTGTTTTTTTAAGGAGAGCGCATTGCTTACCCCAAAAGTGCAGCCCTTCTTCTTTTGTCAGTTTTCTGGATCAGAACATCGACAGCTCCCGGATGAAATCGACTGCTAGTCATTTAGCTATAGTCCCTAAACTCTTTCTGCGGCTTGTGCGGCCTTGTCTTTCCGTGAGTCCATCCAAACTAAACTCTAGTTACGGGGTGCACAGGGCAGGGGAGTGGAGATGTGCAGTGGGCGCGCCTGGCTGACTCGTCACTCATGGACCAAAGAATGAGGCGAAGTTATTGGTTCACCCTCAACAAGAAGAATGCTTTCATTCAGAGGAGCTGCGGCTGCTTTTCATAACAAGCAGGGTGAACCAGCCCTCAAAGCACGCTCATTCCCTCAGTGAATAAACTGAAAGGGTCTGAATACTGCTGATTTTTTGTTGTTGACATACAGGAGTTTTTTTTTCTTCCTGCCAAAGGGACCAACTGCGTCAGTGGGAAGGGCCAACTCCGAGGGAATTTACTCAGCGGCTGTTTGCTATGTCTTACTTCTTCATTTGCTTTCCTTTGAAACGTTTAACTCACTGACAGCATGTTGCTTAGTTCTCATTATAAGAGGATATACTTGTGGCGAAAGTAAAATTCCTGGGTTGGCAATTTAATACTGAAGTGTATTTGCTGTGTTTGCTCAGTAGGACTTTTGCACTTTAAGTTATAATCAGGGTTGGGAAGGTTACTTTGGAAATGTAATAGGTTACAGATTCCCTTATTTGAAATGTAATAAGTAATGTAACTATTTCAATTACTTAATCAAAAGAATGTAACTTATTACATTTGATTACTTTTTGATTACTTTTCTAATTTTCTAATAAATATTTTCAACTGGGAGATAATTTCTTATAAATCAAGATTCATCTCGCATTTGAAAATATATTCATTCATTCATGTAGATTTTTGGAATATCAAATAAAGATATTTTATGAAAGTCTGGCATGGCCTTACTATTTAAGCCCATGTCATGATTTATTTAAAAAATATATTTTAAAAATTAGAATTAAAAACAGCAATGCATTCAATAACATGTTAAATATTTTAAAAGGAGGAAAAAACCCTCCTCCTGAGCCAAATCTTAAAGGTCTGAATTCAGGTGTAACCCCCTTTGTGATCATCAACATTTTCTTAACGGATTAGTTACATTTATTTTGTAATTAAATGACATAATGCCATTACATGTAACTAGTAACTCCCCAACACTGGTTATATTTTTGCCATTCCGAAACAGTTTGATTCATGACATTATATTAAGAAGATTGTGCATTATTATATAGACTTATTTTAGTCATGGATGGTAGGCTCATCATGGGCTGAATGTGGATGAGTAAGTAGGCTTGACTGCACTGTAAAAGTTTAGATAAAACAACTTTCTACATCTTCAAAATTGCAAAATTATGTGCATTTATGTTTTATTGAAAGGGATACTCAGGTTATTTAGCATTGTGCTTCCATAAAATTGGAGGACTTGGAGAGAAAAAATGAAGCAGGCCATAAAATGTAATAAATACATTACTACTACTATTACAGACTTCATAAAAATACTACATTTTCCATTATGCAACTCAATAGTGTGTTAGTTCCTCATTGCCTGGTACATGGCCCATGTCTTTCAAATTCTATGTAACACAGTCTTTAAGTTAATTTTGGAGTCTGCAAACCCGAACCAAGAAAACCCCTATGACATCATCAGTGGTTGTTTTCTCAGACTTGGTTAAACCACAGAAGACATTATTCAACTGTTTTTACAATGAGTAAACTAAACGTCATGTGTTAAACTGAAGTGACTCTTTGAATTATTTATCTCCACATTATCCATGCATGACAGCCACTGCATCAGGTATGGTTAAAAAGAGGCTCCAGCAAATGAGTAGTGGGCTTTCATAAAGGTGTGAGGTTTGTAGGCAACAGACTGAATAAAGAATGGTCCGATGCAGCAGAGGCTGAGATATCCTGACTTTTAAAGTATTGGTGAGGCTCAAAAGCACCTGATCCCACATATTGCTTCTTATATTAGACCCCCACCCCCGGCCCATATTTTTAAAACTTCACGCCTCCAGTTTGTAACACAGGCTTTCAGTTAAAAAATGAACAAATGTGAAGTCTCAAGCCCAAGTCAAGCTTGACAGAACACATTGTACACAAAATACTGCAGTGCTGATCCAGTGCTTGAATTGGAAGTAAACAGTGTGCTGAAAATCCACCTAGTATGAGCCAGGAATGCTGGTTCTTTATAGGATATTCAGCAGCTGTTGATCCAAAAAATACAGCTACTCTTCTGCATTAATCACAGGTAAAGTATGCAGTTGATAAAAAAAAAACTGCTGCTATACGAACAAATAGTTCCCTTGGCCACAATCTGTCATTTCAAACACAAAACATCTGTGGCAAAAACATTTTTTGAGATCAAAATGTTCAGCTTTCTGCTCTGTGTGAATAATTGTGGAATTACCCTTCACAACTTGAACAAAACGTAAAAGTTACTACAGGCTGTGTGACAATACATTTCTTTAAAGGTCATAGTGTATTGATGATGTTTAAATGTCATTATTATTATTTATGTTAATTCATGTTAAATTATTCAAAGTTATAACTAAAACTTTTCGAAACTGCTGTAGGCTGAACAAACAAATACTTCGACTGTTCATGGGGACGCTGCAGTTTACTCATCCCTTCTTATTTCATCAGTTAACCAGACAGCCTTATCCCAATTGTCTCAATCTCCAGTGACCTAAAATGACCATTTCATCCTCTCTGTGGACCATTCAGCCCTGAGGGGGGAGCTGTCACATCCTCCAATAGTTCTGTGTGTGTGTGTGTGTGTGTGTGTGTGTGTGTGTGTGTGTGTGTGTGTGTGTGTGTGTGTGTGTGTGTGTGTGTGTGTGTGTGTGTGTGTGTGTGTGTGTGTGTGTGTGTGTGTGTGATCTGTGTGATCTGTGTAGCTTTACAATCAACGCCAACCCAGGCCCTGATTGAAGCCATGGCCCATGACACAATCTTTCTTGAAGACATTCTGCTGTCTCATATATATAAGGGTACATTAAGTGTAAACATTAATGGTGCAATCTTCATGTCTTGAACACCAGCATTCATGCCTTTCTTCACATACTGCCTCAACAGGCTAGGATCACATTTGTGAATTACTCTCATTTCATTTCATTTTATATTTGCTTGCTCATCCATGGCACTAAAATTAGCTGTTCAAACATGCGTGCCTCCCTAAAGTTTGAATCAAGCTCTTAAGGGCCTCGACTGACACCAGTGTTTTAAGAACAACGTTGCCAAGAGAACATTATACCAATGCAGAATTAATACCTCATAGGCTGGCTTATTTCACAGCAGACATTTTGAATAGCAGGCAAAGCACAAGCGCAAGTGATAACAATAAGGACAGCTCCAACAATAACACCTGATATATATGCAACTATTATTAAAATTAAGGATACAGATGTGTTTGATGCTTCACAGTTGTATTCTTTCAGAGTAGAAAAGTAATGTCTGTAATATCTTTTAGAGCCCCATCTGATTCATCTGTATGGCCTCACTTAAACGTTTTAATGGGTCAGCAGCTCACCTCACTATTACGACTCTTGGGATGGAGTGGGCCTTTAAATTCAGACTCTATTTTGATGGAAATCACGACTCTATATGCATCAAATACATGAAATGGGAAATATGTGTATCCTTCTGAGCCCCCACCCCCTCGTGTCATTATAATCAATATACAGTCTTGTCATTTCCTGCCTCTTCCTGTGGTCCAGGAGGGAGGGACAAGAGGACATCTTTGTGCACATCCATCGAGGAGGAGTCTCCTGGAGGACTTCCAGTAGCCGCTCGGCCCACGCCTTCTTCCTGCTCCCCCTCCCTCCTCTTCGTCCTCAGCAGCTACTGCAGCAGCATCCCAGTGCCTCTCCCGCCACAATGGGCCGCAAGCTCTTCACTGCGTTGATGTGTTGATATTGGGATATTTCAGTTATGAAATATGAATCATGCATTTGATATTTCTGGCCACTTTGCTCGCCAGCATCCTTTCGGTTTGGCTTCATCCATCACTAGCGTCATCCGGTACGTATTGTAATCGCCTGCTGGCTTTTTTTGATATCACTCTCACCTTATTAAATACGTATATCTCTTACTGTGTTTGGCTAAAATAATACCAGATGTTTTACTGTATTTGCACATCATCGCGTTTGCCCCCCCCCCCCCCCCCCCCCCCCCTCAAGAAGACAGGGAACTGTCATATGTTGTATGCGGTGTCTTCAACGTGATGGTGCATGAGGGCAGACTATAACGTCCCAGCGTCTTTTGTTCATCTTGTAAAAATAGTGCTGTTTATTATGTATGAGTGGCTCGTCTGAATTAAGACCTATTACATGGACCATTTTTCACTGAAGTTCATGATATTAAGCTGTCTGAGGCTGTTTGAATTAGTATTGCATAATGAACACTGCATGTATCTGCTGCAGAGTTTTTCACTTTGGCAATAAGCATATCACAAGTACCTTTCAATGAAATGAAGCAATTTATATTCTGTATTCTGAATCAGTTTAGCTTTAGTTTGTATTAAGCTGTCAGTATACTACAGCATTTAACCAATCTCCCTGAACTGTGTCCTGAAGAATTGCCTCAGTATTATCAATGCGTTTCATGAATAAAGAATGACAGCTGGTTCAGTGTGTGAGGACCGGGCAGGGTTTTTCATGTCTGTGCGGTGGGATTTCTCTTGCAGTTTCTCAAGGAGCAGAGGACAAGGTTGAGAGGGACGCAGTGCCACCACTGCTGAAGCAACAGGCAACTGCAGCACCTGCTACAGACAACACAACACACCATGCAGTAGAGCATGTGATCACCTACCCCTCGCGGCTGATCTACTACCTAAATGAGGACTCAGAGAGTACCTACCATGATCTGGACACCCGGGCCAGGAACCAAGCCACAGTGGGCCAGGTGAGCCAGTGCTGAGGGAAGATTGATGAGGGAGATTGATACTGGGGTGTAGTGAGACATCATTTCTCAGAAATACTCTTGTGATCAATAGCAGGAGTGGTCAAGGCTTTGCAGCTTTAGATCCATCTCACAACTTGTGTTTTACTTTCAGCCTGTTTTTGCTTACTTGTCTTTAATGTAATTTTATCGCGGTGTCAGACACACACAGCACATACAGTGTATAGCACATTAACAGGCATGTTTTATGTGTGTCTTCAAGATCTGAAATGCCAAAGCGACCGTGCTGAAGGAAGTGTTTCTTTCTGTATACTAACTGAACATTACCATCTGTCACCACATATCCACCACATCTGTTTTTTGTGCACTGTGCCATGGATGATGCTGAAAGTGGACTCTAGAGGATTTTTGATCTGCAGACTGCAACAATATTAACTTGGCCATCATCTACAGAAACAGTGCCTTTTATCTGAATTATTTTTCCTCCCCTGCAGGCAATCCATCTCGCTCAAGCCAGCTTTCAGTTGGAGGCCTTTGGCACCAGATTTGTTCTGGATCTAAAACTGAACAGGTAAGTCCTCTTCAACTAATTTCAGTCATTAAGTGAACGCTCATATAATTATCATCACATTTTATAACCAAATCTCAGCCACTGTGGTTGTTATACATAAGGTTTGAGATTGTGGTTTAACTGTCAGTCAGATTGAGTTGTCTGTCAGTATCAGCTGCTCAATGTGGAGATGGTTAAAACCAGTAGAAATGTACCCTTTTGTGTTCATGCTGTGGTTAAAGAAAGGCAACAGATTTACACACACAGACACTCCACTCTACAGATACACAAAATACTTCAGCACACTGTTCATACTGAATACTGAGGAAGAAAAGCTCTGATGCAGCAGCTTACATTTTTTAATGCTGAGCCATTTAGCGCACTAATTTTAATGTAGTCTCAATGTAAGGTGATGCAGGAAAAGTTTTTGTAATTAAACTTATAATTTAAAATAAACATAGTATCATAGTGGGAAAAAACATGGTCACAGAGTGAAAGTCTGTTAATAGCTGCATGGTTGACTGTCTTCAAGATGACTGAATAACCAGGTTACTGGACAGAAAGGCATTTTATGTATCTCTGGAAACTACTGACTCCTTTCGAGCTGTGATGTGCCATATCTGAAACAAAAAATGACAACATTTATGGTACCTGTTTGTAGATAACCTTTGTTTGCAAATTATATATACTATTACGTCTCAGTGTCGTGATTAATGCAGCATCGGTCGAAGATAATGTAATCAGAGAAACCGTAATTGATTGGGTCAGCGCGTTTGTTTCCAGAAAGTGCTAACAGAGTTCTTAGCTCAGCTGCCAGGTTTTAGACAAACTGTTATACAGAGTTATTTTGGAAGACTTAAACCCTGTATCTTTAATGAGACTTAATTGGTTTGCATTAAAATTATCTGTGGCCTGTGATCACTGTCCCAGTCAGAGCCATGAGCCTCTGGACACAGACATGAGCTTCGGACATTCAATGATATTGATTAACTCCCATCACTTAGTAGGCAGCCTACATATGTGAAGGCTTAATATGCACATGTACAAGGACTTTAAAGTGCTAATTGAATCTCAAGTCCCTTAATGTGATTTAAAGCTGGATTCTGTAATAAAATATTGTAATTTTATACTATCTGCATGGCTGAGTGGTATTAGATCATCACACTGGCAAAAATGTGCTTCTGTGCAGTGTCTGCTGCAGTTAAAAAACAGAGTCATCATCAACCCAAATTACTGTGAACTCACTCTTTATATCATAAAGTCACTGTTTTTCCATGTTACCTTAGAGTTTTAAGTCTTAACCAAGTTGGTCCAGGATTTTCATTCAGCTGGATAGCTGTTGACGCGATTAAAAACTGCGGATGATCTGCCATCTTTACTGTTGTTTAAGTATTGTTTCAGTGCCACTTAAGAGGCCAATACAGTGTGGATTTCAGCAGCTACCTCTCCAGAAATGCTGCATTTGCTATTGACTTATATGTTTTGGGGAGTCTACATTATTGTGACAGTGCTAGGATCACCATGACCGATGTTTACATAGTGGTTGATGATGCTCATGTATCAGAAAGGCCAATGAGACCTGTGCCATCCTCAAATGTGCATGTGCAATCTTAAGAGAGACAAGGACAAGAGGAATTGGACACACACTTTGTCTTCCACAATCTCACAAGAGACGGAACAGACACAGTGAAATGTGTCTTACAGATGTCATCCTGTACATTGTCAGACATTCAGGAGCCAACATGTAATACAGCGACAGCAGTAGAGGTTTGAAAGTGTGACCTTGATTCCCAGCTGTTTGTCTGCAGGTTATCTGTGAGATACATGAGCTAGCTTCAGTGCGCACCCTTTTTTTTGTGTGAGAATAGGGGTTTGAATTCTGCTTGGTGTTGTAGCTGCGACAGTACTGGTCTATATATAGATAGGTCTGCAACCTGCCAATGGCTGCTACTTTATCTGCTCACCTCTTACTGTACCTGGAAGGTTTTCTTTCTATTTTTTCTTACAACTGAACATTTTCTGGTTAATATAAATAATATATTGAGAGAATAAATGGGAACTCGCATTTAGCTAAGCATTAATGGAAACTTCCCTGTAATGGATTTCAGTTTCCTTTAGTGTTGCAGACCCTTTCTTGGAGCATCTCCATTCATTTAGCTTCAAAGCAGATCATTTCCATGTGTCTGAGGTATAGCATGACATGACAGCATCGTGTGTCGCTACAGGATTCATGGCTGCATTTGATCTGGCGCCAGACTTAAGAACCTCCTGCAGTTTTTTGGTCCTCCCTCTCTGCTTCGCCTGTATCTCACTTTCCTCTGCTGCTGCTGCATTGTGGCACTTCTGTGGACTGAGAGACCTCAGGCCAGGACTCCCTTCTCATGGTCTCGACATGCAATCACACAGACACACTGCCACACACTGCCACACACACACACACACACAATTTGAGACAGTTAAATTCCAGCACCTATGCCCCACCATGCTCTGCAATGCTGCCCACCACCCAAATGCATGCACACTTACACAGAGACCATCATGCTCTGGTGTGGCCCACTCTCCTCTCTCTGCCTCATCCGTCAAGCTAAAAATAGACCCTCACTTAGGAATCTCTCAGACACCGCTCATGCCTCGACTCTCCTCTCATAATGGTGCACTTCCTGCTCTCATGCTGCTGAGCATCACTCAAAAATATCACGTTGCCAGTGTCACGAGAAAGATCCATCATGTTTTTTGTGTGTGCTTTTTTTCTGCTGCAACGCCACTGTGTGTCGGGACATTTTTGATTTGCAAGGGTACTCAGGGAAAAAAAGCGCCATTGTGGCAGAAATTGCAGTCTCTTGAAGTCAACTGTCAGCTAACAGATTGAGTGTGTGTAATGGTGAGGGACGCTGACTCAGACAGTGGGAACTGCTGGGAGGACTGTTGTGTTCAAGGTGAAGCCGAGGCCTCACAATCATTTATCGAGTTAGGTCTCAATGACAGCTGTTTTGTCAGACAAAATTTCTGTTCCTGTTATGTGTACTCTTTCTCAACCAGTGATCTCATTTGAGGAAATGTGAGGAACAGTCATAGAAAACGTAGATTCAGATTTCTGTGTCACTTTGATAACTCTACTTTGCATCTTGTTATGACAGTATTTATTTACATGTTTGTGATTATTCATTTCACCAAATGAAATTTTGTTTGTGCATCCTCTGCCTGTGATAATTAATTATACTCGGGAGTAAATGCATTATAATTTTTCTGAGGGGGCAGGCCACATTTAACATCACCGCTCTGCTTTTGAGATGCCCTGGGAGTGTTTGTGCAGGCTAATCCAAGCACAGTGGCGACGAGTGTTAAAATAGCCAGTTTAAGCAGTACTCACCACTAGTTTAAACCACAATATGTGAGTCAGAAAAAGCAAAAACAGACATGACCAACAGATGTCTTTTTTATTGTCGCTGCATCACATCCTACCATCCTGACCACACACAAATCTCTGTTTTTCAGTGACTTGCTGTCTTCGGATTATGTTGAGATCCACTATGAAGACGGCAAACCTGTTCAATCTAAGGTAATGTTTCCCGCTAATTGTAGCAAAAGGAAGAGACAGACGTAAGCTTGGATGTTGTGATGTTTGTTTTCCTGTGAACCTGTTTCCTTGTTATTTTTCAGTGTAAACCTCGTACATGCTGGCAATCAAATTAACACATCCACAAAATCTTCTCAGCAGACTATGACAAAGAACAGTGTACAGGAAGAAGAGTGGCAATGATAGATAGATAGATAGATAGATAGATAGATAGATAGATAGATAGATAGATAGATAGATAGATAGATAGATAAGAGAGAGATAGAGAGATAGGGCTCTCAACAGAAGAAAGGAGGCGGAAAAAAAACTGGCTGGGAATGAGAGCTAGCTGCTGCTGTTGCTGTTGCTGCTGATTCAGGTAGAGGGTTGGGCTGGGCACACTGTAGCTGAATCAGCAGGGTTTTGCTCCCCTGCAGCCTCCTGCTAGAGCTCTGGTCACGTGACGGGGGAGAGAAAGCACTCTGCAGTATCAGTGCAGCGTGGGATGGGTGAAGTGAGAGAGAGAGAGAATGTCCTCTGCTCACCCTGCATCTGACAGCTGAGTCACTGATAGTGCCAGCACTGTATTAACTCCCCATCATAATGAGCATGACCCCCATGCAGAAATGCATTGCAAATATGGCAAACTGGCATCTGTGAGACAATCTGTTACATCTTTAGAAAATTCAAACTTCAGATAATTAAGTAAAAAACTGATTAAATCTGAGCAATCTGTCAGTGTACACACAGTCATGTATGTTGTGTTGCCTGTGGTCCTGCTGTAGTTACACTAAAGGTTTGTTGTAATGCTGCATTAACACTGCCTTATTTTCCCTCAGGGTGGTGAGCACTGTTACTATCACGGCCAGGTGAGGGGGAACGATGACTCCCACGTGGCTTTATCTACCTGCAATGGGCTGCAGTAAGTGAACAACAGAATTCTTTGTAAACCTTGCTGTCTTCAGAATATCTCTGGATACACTCATCTCAGCTCCCCAGCTCCTATTGACTCAATATCGACTGGCTTCTCTCCCTTCTTCTTCTCTCTTTGCTCAACAGTGGGATGTTTGACGATGGAGTCTATGTGTATCTAATTGAGCCTTTACAACAGACTCATTCAATCGTAAGTTATTTCTGTCACAGAGAACAACATTTTTTGGCCTGCTACATATTCAGCGTTGCCTCTGACGCATGTGCACAATACTATCTACTGTAGCTGCTTTTTACATTTTCATCAAAGGATATCTTCATGACTACAAGGACATTTCTGTCTTTAAAGGAAGGAGATGAGTCATATGAGACAATGATGTAGTCTTGCACAAGTAAATGCCAACTTGCAAAATATGGTTATTTTCGAGTATTTGCAATTTGGACATTGTTTAAAAGATTTCTGATTTACTGAATTAATTAATTTACAGTAATATTTACTGGACAAAAATGTTCATATCAAATATCTATTCACACAATTTTGATTTCTCTTTATACTTCAAACTTAATTTAATTTCATTAAGTGATGTTAAACCAGTGGTTATGTTTTAGTATTACTTGCTGTCAGTATTGATAGTATTGCAGGACAGTATTGATTCATTTAATTCATTCAACCTTTATTTAAATCTTAAAGGAGTCATTTAGTGCAATGGTGTCGAGAGCACATTTAAAACAGAATAATGGTTAGCTGAAATCAATATTAGAATCATATTAACAATGATTTTTGTCTGATGTCAGTATGCATCATGTTATGGTAAATGCATGCAAAATCAAACAGATGTCCAAAGCAGTATTTCACTGTATGCATTACATGACACCAAACTTTTTTATAAAACTAAAGTTTGAATAACAATTTGTTACATTGTCCTCAGAATTATTCATTTGTTCAATATCAAATAATCATAAAGATCAAAAGTCATTAAAGGGGTAGTTTGGCATTGTGAGAAATACTTCTCTTTATTGACAGGAATTAGATGAAAAGATTGATACTACTGTCATGTCTGTACAGTGTCAGTTAGCTTAGCTTAGCATAAATACTGGAAACAGAGGGAAAAGGCTAGCCTGGCTTTGTCCGAGAACTAAGAAATCTACCTGACAGCCCCTGTAAAGCTCATGTTTAACATGTTAGATCTCAAACTAGTTCTTGGCAGTGTGCAGTGAACACCTGGAGTCCTGATGTCACTGTGAGGTTGCCAAGAAACCCGCAGAAGTCTACAGAAATAGTCAATATGTGTTGTATTTAGCTTTAGAACTAACTGTAGCAGCTAACTGGCTGCTGGCTGTAGTGTCATATTTAATGAAGAGATATTAGAGTGGTATCAATCTTGTCTAAGTCAGCAAGAAAGCAAATAAGTCTATTTCCCAAAATGTCAAACTATTCCTTTAAACAATAATATTGAATAATGACCCACCCCAAATTAGTAGTATTCCTGTCATCACTTTTAAAACACACATTAGTTTTATACACTAATTTGCTTAATGTTGTGAAAGCTAGATCTTACTCATAGTTTCTATTGTGAACGCTGTACCTCTTGTCCCATCGTCCCAATTCTTTAACACTTGATGTCCTCCTCTCCACCTGGATGTCCTCCTCGCCCACAGGATACAGCTGCAAGGCCTCACAAACTAAGAAGAACAGCCTCTCTTCACTGGAACAATGATTCAGAGGAACAGGGTAAAGGTTTCCATCACTATCATCCATCACTTTACATTATCATTCATCACCACACCTCTCTTGACCCTTGACATTTCCTTCTACTTTCATGTGTCAACCAAAGAACTACATGTATGTCCACAAGTATTGATTCATGAGGCCATAAAAGGGCCTGCCAGGGGTTAACAAAAAATGTATCGGTGGTTACAACTTAAAATTTTATGATGTTGTTTTATGAGTTAAAACAATTAAAACACCAGTGGAATACATTTTACAGTGAATTAAATATAGTAATCTATTAAATATATAGATGTTGTGGTAGCTCAGTTCTATCATGTCATCTTCACTCTAGTTTAGCACACTTAATTAATTCAACATAGGGCTTCATGGGAAATTTAGAGAAACTATTTTGGAATTTCTGGGGGGAAAAAATACAAGCAAAACACATTCCTGTTGAACTGAAGCCATGCAATTCTACAGAATACTTGAAAATACATAATACGTGTGTTGAAGTGGCAATTCTCTTGTGTATTTGCAGTGGAGGAGGAGGTGCTCTTCTCAGAGCTGGATGACTTGTCCTGGCTGAAGCGCAGGAAAAAGCGAGCAGTAAGTGTCTGATCTTAACTCTCGAATGTAATGCACCAAACTTAAGTTCACCCACCCTTGAATTGTTATACAGTGGGTTTAATGATTGTAAAACTGTGCGCATAGTCTCGTGGTTGAGACTATGCAGTTGGTCATGGTCATGTCTGTGGCTTTATTTTTCAGATGCCTCGCAGCATATTTGAAGAGATGAAATATATGGAGATCATGATTGTCAGTGACCACAGTATGGTATGGGTTCTTATTCAAAGCAGAAATATTAAAAGCCTGTGACTGACTTGAACTTTTAACTTTTCATACTACATAAGTGGTAGTCTGAAACTTATAAAAACTCATCAATATTTCAGATCTGTTCTTGCTTTTTGTCCCTATCACCTTTTCCCACAACAGGGAGTTGTTCCACTGAAACTAGTACAGTGAGTGTGTGGCACTGTGTGTTGGTGTCACTGCACCTTATTCATCTTTGCCTTGTTTTCTTTTCTTTGTCCCTGCAGTTTAAACGGCACAGGAACAAGCAGCACATACAGAATTTTGCCAAGTCAGTGGTGAATCTTGTGGATGCTGTGAGTAAGCTCTTTAGTTACCCTTTGAGAAATATTGAGTTTATGCTTAACACATGTACAATTAGTTGTTGTTGTTTTTTAGTAGCCATGATAATGATGTGGTTCTATGGATGCTAATGTCAGATGGTCAACTCACAGCTTTGCTTCAGACTACATAACTCAACATTAATGACATTTATGGTCTCCAGGGAATGAATCCTATTGACTTTGATAATCCCTTGACTTAAAATAATAATAGCCTAAAATATTTCTGCAGCTATAAATTGGATTGACTCAAAATTGATGTGCCCCCAGACATCCTTATGACTGATTTCTCTCCTAGGATCACAAGCTCATCAACATTTGACTTTGTTCAATTATCTGGTTTATGAAAAAATGAACAAACTTGAAATAGTGATAGCTCCAAAATATGTTCTTACAGTGTGCATCTGTTGTTATTTTACATAGTATGGCACAGCTGAACATCTCCTTATGTGTCACAATGGATAACACCTCTCGAACCCTCAGTCAGTCCCATAGTTGTCTTACTGTTAGCCCTTATTGTGCCGGTGTGTGCTCTGTGTTCTCGTCACATGCATTAACACTCCTCTTGTTCCTCCTCCCTCCCAGTGTGTTGCATCCCCTCGTCTGTCCTCCTGAGGCAGTTCAAACTCTAATTCACACCCAGTGTTATTCTCCTGTCCCTGTGCTGTTGCTTCTGTCTCCCTCTGCCTCTCTCTGCCTCTCTCTCTCTCTCTGCCTCTCTCTCTGCCTCTCTCTCTCTCTCTCTCTCTCTCTCTCTCTCTCTCTCTCTCTCTCTCTCTCTCTCTCTCTCTCTCTCTCTCTCTCTCTCTCTCTCTCTCTCTCTCTCTCTCTCTCTCTCTGTCTGTCTTTTTTCTTCCTTCCATTCACTGCACACTTCAATGGCAGATCTTCAAAGACCAACTACATACTCGTGTGGTGCTCGTTGCTGTGGAGATCTGGACGGACAAGGATCAGATACCTATCAGTGTTAAGCCACTGGAAATGCTGCGAGATTTCTCCAAGTACCGGCAGCAGAGCATCAAGCACCATGCAGATGCTGTGCACCTTTTCTCGTAAGTTAGCCATCCAAAACAGTATGAAAACATTGGGCATGTGGTTTATAAATGTAGTATATTTCTGGTACTGTAGTAATGGTATACTACCAATATTATAGCCAGTAGTAAACCAGCAGCACTGTTTTGTTGAACATTGATTAGGATAGTCCAGTCCAAATTGCATGACCAGGTAGAAAAAAAGTAAAACTTTAGTAAAATAGATGTTTTTCACAACAACCATTCAGATCTACCAAACAACATTAATGATACCTGCCTTAATAATTTCTGGAACAGACCATTAATTCTACCAGTGCATTTTTCTCTTCAAAATGTGAATCTGATTCATCTGGCAATTATAAAAAACAGAGTTCTAATGCCAGCAGTCTAGCAAGATTCAGTTTAGTAAGAATTATTCAGAGTAAGACGACATTTAAAGTGCAAGATGTACAAAGAATAAAAAAGAGAAAAAAAGTATCAACGGGCTTTTTCAGAAACAAACAAAAAAAGTGTTAAAAGAGTCATGCGGTTTAGATTTCTTGCCTACCTGGGGGTTGTAAACACAACGCTAACATATTACACCTTTTAAGCTGACAGGACAAACACAGTGGCAGAGAAGAACAACATTAGCATTCATTTGGAACTATGCCTCCGGCCACCTGACTATAGGTCTACATCAACAATCTTTTTAGCTGTTTTGCTCTCAGCCCATATCTGAGGGAAATATCTGGCTCTTCAGCAGCTAAATGTTTCACTATATTCATTTACTAGTCACTTACGCCTGTCTGCCATTTGGTGGATAAACCAAATCAGTAAAATAACAGGCTGAAATAAATGAGCAGAAGGTACATACATAGAGCTGAGGGAAACTGTAGAGTTGGAGTCATAATTCTTTGTTAGTTCACCTGGTACACTGGTAATACCCTGGTAGTCAAGTGGACCTGTGTTAATATAAAATTATTGATTAGAGCCACTTTAAAGGCACTACACTCCCACACAGGCGAGTGCGGGAGCTGTTAAACAAACTAAGTCTGTACAAGCCTACTCAGTACTGAAGAGAAGTCTAGTCTGGAAACATAAGTAAGCACAGCTGTGTGATTGGACTAAGGGTGAGTAGAGGCTTTAATATTGGTTTTCAATAATAAAATGAACTCCTTTTGTTTCTAGATTGACTATTTTACCGATTAATACAAATTAAGTCGGTGTATTTTATTGCTTTTTGTAAACCTCTAAAGGGAGACATAAAAAGTTTGGGAACATTTGTGACATTTTTACCTTTTATCTTCCTTTCAACACTCTTGTAGAAATGCGACCTTCCACTACCGAAGAAGCAGCGCAGCGTACTTCGGGGGCATGTGTTCTGTGAGCCGTGGTGTAGGAGTCAGTGAGGTCAGATTTGCCGTTTTAACATCTCGTATCACACTTTTCATCTATCACAGAGTGTGACTGCAGGTGAATATTCTCAGGTCTCTTCTGCTCCCACAGTACGGCACCGCCTGGTCCATGGCAGGGTCTCTATCACAGAGCCTGGCTCAGAACCTAGGCATCCAGTGGGACCCGGCGTCCAAGAGAAGTATACATGAAATACATTATTTTCTCTATAGATTCGCTTTTTTTATACATTGCTGCTTCACAGCTAGTATAAGTGAGTAAGGGGGGCTGGGGGGCTACAGAGCTAAAATCACTTTAAAGGATCAGGTCACCCAAGTCATAATATTGACCATAGTGTTATTGAGGATCCTGTCTTATCCTTAAAAAAAATCAGTGGAGTCCATCCAATGCTCGATGACATTTAGCTTTTGTTTTATGGAGGCTGAATGCACTTACTTTAAGTTGTTTTGGACAAAAGCCCCTGCCAAAGTAATTTGCTTGGGTTTTGAGATTTGCTTGTACGGTTATGTCATTGTTCCATATAAAGTGGTTTGTGGTCTAACTTGAGTAATTCATATCATTGTTGTTTAAAAAGCATGCTTTTGAATTTTTCAAAATGTCATTTTCAGTGCTTTGGGCAGCAGAAATCCAGTTAACCTCCACTGTACTGTGGTGACGGCAGATATCTTAAAACTTCAGCAAATAAACCACATCTGCTGGCATGGCGTTTGAACCAACCTCTGACCTACCATAACTACCATAGTGGTCTACATGTTACTATAAATAATATTTGTGGTCTTGGATGTCTTTAGGTATTTAAAACAGCAGATGACGCCTGTAAAACAAAAAGGTGTCTTTGGACTGGAGCAAATTGTCTTTTGACTCCTGCAGTGAAAAGGAGCATCAGATGGACAGACAGTAATTATCTTGGGATAAAGTGTCTCTAAAGGAGACCAAAACAAAAGGTAAAATATATGTAACTTTATGTGGTCGGAGAACTGGCTGAGCTTTATAGGAGAGTGTGAGTATCAGTGAAACATAAAATGAGTTAGGAAATTAGGAAGTATGGTGCAAAATCACACTGGTTAATGACTGAGTTAATAAAGTAGCAATGCATTCATATTTAACACTTTTGATACATATTTGATAATTTATTTAGATTTTCTCTCTGTTTATTTAAATGTGACGATACATTTCAAATATGCTGTTGTCAGTCTCTCACAGCACCTTAAAAAGTTTTCAAAAACAAAAAAATAATAAAAAAGTATCTAAATATTTAATCTCCCTCTCTCTCTGTTTTTCTGCTCCCTCCTGTTTTCAGAGGAATGCGGTTGTGCTGACGTGTGGTCAGGCTGCATAATGGAGGAGACTGGGTAATGCACACACACACACACACACACACAGAGAGAGAGAGAAAAGAAAGAAATAGTGGAGTAATGACTAATGCTGGTTTTATGGGTGCTAAATAATGCAGCTTTCACCACTCTAGGACTGTGGGTGTGAGGTTATCGCTGTATTAAACTGCAGAACTGGCAGATAAATGTTTTTCCGCCTGTTTTTTTAAATGCATTTTTGCCTTTATTGGACAGTGGACAGTATAGAGGAGACAGACTGGGGAGGGATATGCAACAAAGGCCCCATTACACAATGTAATTAAAAAAATTGAAATAAATATATAATGAGAATATTTTTAGAAAGATAATATATTGAAAAGAGCTCCAGTAATTCTTATAAACCCATCACTGCTGCTCCCCACATTTTTCATGCTATTAAAGCCCATTACACACATGCAGCCTATCACTGAAATTCACTGAAATTTCCTGCATGGGGTCATGTGTGAATGGGAGCAGGGATCGGTATTCAGGGAAATCTGTACTGCCAATCTAGTAACATTTTGGATATGTCCATCTGACAAAAGACACCTAGACAAGACTCCGCTGTTGACATATTTGAATCTGTGCTTATGGTTGTCTTGCCAATGCTTTCATGGGTGATTTGTCTTGAAAACTTGTTGAATATCAAATATTACATTACAAAAACATTGGCAATGGACAAAAATACCTCCTCGCCCACCATGTTCCTGAAAATAATAAGAGAAATCATGTATGTCTGGCTTAATCCCGATCTTGTTCTTCTTCTTCTGAGTTGCATTACTGCCATCTGCTGGATTGTGCCTTGCCCAGTCCAGCAGACACTGCCATGGTGAAAATTCCCAGAATGGAAATGTTCTTGAATGTAACTGCATGTGTGAATAGTGAAAATGACCAGCAGTGCCTGAAAGATGATCCCAGTCATTTACTGGGAACTATGTGTGAAAGTGGTTTATATTGTCATTAATTAATTAGTTGCTGCTCTCCGTGTTACGGGGAGCGGAGCGGTGGACCCAAATTCAGGAGGCATCAGACACAGGAAGTGAAGGATTATCTTTATTACATCTCAGGAGTGCAGGCAAAGCAAAACTGAACAGGACAGAACAAAACTGAGCTACAAAGCATCCAACAAGACTGAATTGAAACACAGGACTGAAATACTAACTGAATTAAAGAGGAGATGAGGTGCAGGTAGGGAGTTGGGCGGAGATACCCAAGAAAAGGGAATGAGGAGACAAAACAGGAGGCCGGAAAAGAAGCCGACAGGCAAGGGTATACACTGGGAAAAGGGCATGGCTGACAAGGCTCGATGCAGGGCAGGTGCGGAGGAAAAAGCAGGCTGGGGAGGAGCACAGGCACACTGGAGGGAAACAGTGCAAACAGACAACCAAAAATGCAGAAAACACAAACTGGCACAAGAAAGCCTTAAATGCCAGCAAACAAAAAACACTCTGTGCTCTAGCTATGTGGGCTCTAAGATAATCCGCAAGGAGGAGAGGAGAAGAAATATACACAAGATGAAACAGCATCTATAATGCCAGAAATTAAACAAAACTGTATTTATTTAGCTCTGATGGCTGCATATTGCAATTCAACCCACACTGCGACTCAAAGCATGTTGGCAGCTTGAAGTGTAAAATAAATTAACTTATATTGATATTAATTTGTTGTAATTTTACCGTAGTCCGATTCCTATGTTTGTGTTGCTCACATAATATTCTCTCAGTATTCTCATCAGTGTGGATAATTTGAGGACATATGCAGTAAACTCTAATAGACAGCAGTGATAGTCGTCAGTAATAAACAGCTTAAAAGTCAATTGTCACGCTACAACAGCCTAAACAGTGTGCATGTCCAAAAGATGCTCTAGCTTACAGTGACTTTAGATCTCATTAGCTCAGCTAAATCACACACATGGCGCTGTGGTTTGTCAGCACTCACATTTCTGCTTGAGCATCACAGATATTTTCTCCTTCCACAGAGTCCAACACGCACGGAAATTCTCCAAATGCAGCATCTTGGACTACAAGGAGTTCCTTTTGAAAGGTGGAGGCTCGTGTCTGTTTAACAGGCCAACCAAGGTTAGAGGAAACACATCTGCCCCCCTGTGCACTCTGTCACAGCTGTTACACATCACACATACCTCATAGTCTTTTACACTCTCTTGACTTCTTTTGACAGCTGTTTGAGTCGACCGAATGTGGGAATGGATTTGTGGAGGCGGGAGAGGAGTGTGACTGCGGACCCCGAACAGTGAGTTTGCTTTTCGGTTCAGTAAGTCACGTCTGTTTGTTGTCGTCATGTTTGTTCAGATGGGTGAAGCTCAGGTTTATTTTCAGGAGTGCTACAAGGAATGCTGCAAGAAGTGCTCCCTCGCCAATGGCGCACACTGCAGTGATGGCCCCTGTTGCAATAACACATGTCTGGTATGAGTTTGGTCTATTCTTACTGTTGTGTTGAAATATTAGATAATACAGATATTAAATTGTACTGCTGAAATCCTAATTTAGGCTACTCTCCTTTTTCTTGCCAGTTCTATCCACGAGGTTACAGTTGCCGCTATGCTGTGAATGACTGTGATATCTCAGAGACCTGCTCTGGGGACTCTGGACAGGTGGTCTAGTGTAGCACTGTTACATGTGTTTTTTTTCTGTTCAAAACTGTTCATCTTATTTTTTGCATATTGAAAGAATGTGCATGGTTAAGGAGATGTCTTGTTTGTTTACAGTGCCCTCCCAACCTTCATAAACAAGACGGTTACCTCTGCCAGGTAAACCAGGTAGGCATGACATTTGAAAGCTTTTTATTGCTCCTAACTGGAGCAGCCATACAGCAGAATATAACTTCAGAAGCAACACACAGAGTGTCTTTTAAAAAAAAATGTCCTCACTATTTGAAGGGCCGCTGCTACAATGGAGAGTGCAAGACCAGAGAAAACCAGTGTAAATACATCTGGGGATCAAGTAAGATGAATATACTTTCACATATCAAGTTCACATTAGCTCTCACTATTGCAATGTGTGAAAAGAGGCTCTGGTAGTCAGTGCTGTGCAGTTCACCTCCCTCCTCTGTTCCTCTTCTGTCCACTGTGCAGAGGCTGGAGGCTCGGAGAAGTTCTGCTATGAGAAGCTAAATACGGAGGGCACAGAGAAGGGCAACTGTGGAAAGGATGGAGAGAAATGGCTCCAGTGTAGCAAACAGTGAGTTTCAAGAGAGGACATTGCAGGAAATAAAAACAACAAATGTTGACTAAAAGGCTTTACAGAGAAATTTTAAATTCGGTTAGATAATGAGAAATGAAATCAAAAACTGATTACAGCAATCATTTGATTATCAATAATTAACAGGACTCAAACACTGTGGTAAATAGATGGGTCTTAAAGGATAAGGCTGTTCTATATCTTTCTTATTGTTAACAAGTGAACAAAGTGCTTAAAATGGAACTGCGTTCCTATGAATACACAATGGCATCTGCCTTAGGCGGCGATCAGCATTTTGCAGGTTTCAATGCACAAGGCGTACTGCACTGCCTTTTTTGTTGTATCCTACAATTTAAAAAAGGGCAGTTTGCTGCATCTTTTTTTATTGTTGCTAGGCAACCACCCCAATGTCATCTCCTTAGCCTAACCATTATTTTGCTGTGAAATAAACTCCTTCTAGCCTGCTGTTTTCTTTTCAGGTCATGGTAACTACGGTTGTTAAAGTCATATAGTTCCTGGTATCCAGCAACAGCCAACATTACTTTATCTCAGACTGGTCTGGTTATCTCCAGTTGTTGTCATCATCACCACAGAAGACCCGCCTCTCAATATATGCGATTTGACAATGGTAAAAAACACAAATCATGTCAAAAATGCAAGGTGCTTGAGAAAAAGCTGCTAAATAGTTCTCTGGTCTGGTCTGACTGGGGCCTTAAACAGAATTACTCTCTAGACAGTGAAAATGTGAGCTGAAATGTTAGTCTTTGAAGCCATCACTAAACTACTGTGACATGGAAGGAGCATGTCATCCAGTGCAGCAGCGTGGCTCATTGATGTGTTTTTAATGGTTAATTGACAACTACGGAGGTCTACAGCACAGAGGAATAAAACATGATTGTAAGTAGGATGAGTTCATTGTTGGTTTGGCTTTGATCATGAGATTGGTTGACAATAAGAAAAATAGAGAAAATTGCCAGCCATCCTTTTAAGGAGGGATTTAAAGTGGTGATAAATGGAAAAATCTAAATGAGTATTCAGTGGAACTCTTTACATGTTTTTCTCTGCTTTTCTTTACAGTGATGTGTTCTGTGGTTACCTGTTGTGTACCAGCATTGGCCGTAACCCACGCATTGGACTAATGAAAGGAGAAATCACTCCAACCTCCTTTAACCATCAAGGCAGGGTGGTAGAATGCAGGTAAACATGTTTACTATATTATAACACCTGTTCATGTCCCGAAAACTTGTACTAAAGTCAGTACTTGTACGTATCCTCTGTCCTTATCTGTCTCTATTTGTACCCTTCAACATTTCCTCACAGTGGTGGCCATGTCCTTTTGGATGATGACACTGATTTAGGCTACGTGGACGATGGATCTCCCTGTGGGCCGTCAATGATGTGCCTTGACCGCAAGTGTCTGCCCATCCAGTCACTCAACATGAGCACCTGCCCTACTGGACCTAATGGACAGGTGTGCTCTGCCCATGGGGTGAGTACTCGATGTGTACACCAACACAGTATTTACACTTGGCTCATTGTGGCTGTATTATCATTTCTTTCATTCATGTAAACGTCAACAGAAACTCTTTCGATTGGATGAATGCTCCTGACTCTTGCCTCTGATTTACAAAGTTGAAAACATGAAGATGAAAATCAGTTTCTGAATAAAGCTGAGGGAAAAAAAGGTTATGCGTTGATTTTAATGTCTGTGACACCTTGTTTAAGTATTTATTCATAAGAGTCAGGAGCTTGGCAGACATGTCATCATCATAACAATCTTACTGTAGCCATAGAAACTGTGTGATCTTTGGCTCCATTCACTATTTTGTCATTCACAGCAGCTCTGTTATAACACAGGTTTGCATAATTAAAATGCAGTTGTAGAGCTGGTGCAGAATCAATCTAAATACGTTTTCTTTCCTTATCTTCATTTATGCAGTATGATCGTCTTTACACTGTACTAAGCATCTGTGTGGAAGTCTATATCTTCTGTTAAAATCTTGATTTTATGGATGATCAATAACTTTCTATAAACACCCGATGTGAAGATGGCTGCTGGGAGCAGTGCCAGTGGGGATGGTTCCCAAAATAACCCTAATGTTTCAGCATCTCCATATACAGCTCTTTCCTCGTCACCTCATCTATTTCTTTCTGATCTGTATAGGTGTGCAACAATGAAGCCACATGCACCTGTGACACCACCTGGGCGGGGACAGACTGTAGCATGCCTGACCCGCCAAAAGAGCCTGAGACCACTCAGGACGAAGTACCCAAGGGTCGGTTTCCACCTCTTTCAACCTCTGGCATCTGATGGAATGAATAACACACAAGTTTAATGTGCACTTATTTAATTTAGCCAAATGCACATCAGCAGCACTGACATACATACAGTATATAATGTATATGTTGTTCTGCAATACTGCAATGTCAGTCTATATACTCTGAGTACTCTGAGTCAGCACAGATTATTAGACATCAGAGAGTATGGAAGATCATTTCCGCCGCACAGGTGTACTGGGGTCGTAAAGATTTTCCATGTAAAATGGCGACTGAAGGAGAACATAAAAGCAGTGGTACATTTGTTTAGTTTGATTCAGCAGATGAGATGAACACACAGTCCAGCCGTACACCTGATGCTTTGAGCGCAAGGCACGGGGGAGGTGGTTAAGGAAGCATCACAGAGAGAAAACCGTCACTTCATCCATGACTCTGAAGCGGAAGCCTGCTGTTTTGTTTTGACAGGGTGGTAATAATGCTCCTTTTCCTTCTGCACAGTGAGCGTGGCCACTAACAGGCTGATAGGGGCAGTAGCAGGGACCATTCTGGCCCTGGGGGTGATTTTTGGAGGCACAGGGTGGGGAATAGAGTAAGCATCTTTAACCCTTTCACAGCTCTTCCTCTCATAGTGGTGCCTCAGTGTGCGGGCGGTCTCGTGAGCCGGCCTGAGCCCGTGTGTGCGTCCCGGTGGCTTTGTGTTTTCTTGTGTGTTGGTGATGACCATATAATTGTCATGTGATTGGATGTTTTCAGTGTCGTGTGATTGATTGATGGATTCCTCCTCCTCCTCTCCTGCCACTTCCTGTTGTTCCCCATTACTACAAGCCTCTTTCTTCATCCTCCCTCTTCCTCTTCTTGTCCCTTTTCTTTCTCTTATTCTTAGTCGTTATGTGGTTGCTCCTGTGATCCTCTCCTTTCTGGGGCATGTGGGGCATTTAGATGGTAAAACAGTCCTGAGAAGTGTCCAGTTAGTGACCTGGCTTGCCAGTCATTGGTAGGCTGTGTGGTGACTGGGACCCTTAAAAATATTTTCTACCACTCATACTGCAGGCCACATATACATATATACATATAGTGATGGATACCCAGGGTCTAGTCCTCTGCACAACCTTAATTAAAAATAAGACCACTGATAATCACTACCTCAACTGACACCAGATAAATGTAAATATTCCCAGGGCCTTTACTTCATTATCTTCACGTTGGACATTAAGGGGTCTGAAAAGCATGCAAAATACGCTCTCAGATTCAGTCATTTTACTGTAATAGTATACTTATGGTATGTTTTCTGTTCCATGTGAAATCGTCTCTGTATAGTTACATGTTATTGATACAGTGAGTGAGTATAGAAACTCATGTCTTTTTCCCCATAACCCTTTACAGGTCCTAGTGCCACCAATCTAATAATAGGCTCCATCGCCGGAGCCATCCTTGTGGCTGCCATAGTGCTGGGGGGGACTGGATGGGGCTTTAAGTAAGCAACACGCCGCATGCCTCTCCTGCTCTAACTCTAGCATCCCTGCTGCTTCTAGACACCAGGGTTTGAGCTCCTGCTACAGAATATGGACCCCAGGCTGGACAGCACACAAATATAAAGCTTTTTAAATTGGGTAATCTTTCTGGAAAAGTCTTGTTACGAACACTGGAAAGCACATGCCTAACACTTATCTGCTCAGCCTTATCCAGTGTACATTTGTTGTTCTCATTAAGAGAGTATAGATGATGTTCTGGGGCATACGTGTGTGTTATATTTGTTAGGGTGATTTGGAAAGACACCATGTGGTGAGGGGGGGTCTTGTGTGGATCTGTAGTAGAACCTCAAACTGATTGGACGGGCAGAGCTCAATGCTTGACATGCATGTTCAGTGAAGGACCTTATGACAGTCACACAAAACAGAGGGGAAACAGAGTACTTTTAACAGTTTAATCGTTACAAAAAACTTGTTTACGCTTGTATTATTTTTAAGTTAAAATCTTATTTCCCCTCTGAATTCCAAAGATATACCATCTAGCATACCTCTTTGTAGCCAGGTAATGTACTTAATTGTACAATAGATTATGTTGAATATACTGTATGTTCCAGTCTACCACTGATTAGCCTGCTGTCTTGAGCAACAGGGGTGTTACACATCTTAGTCTAAATAGGCCTAAGGAGTAAATGAGCTATACAATCTTGCAGCCACCAAAGCATGCCAAATAGCAAAGCATCATGGTTGTCACAAACAATTATATAAAGAAGGAGATAAAGAATAAGAAACAAAACATTTCTGCATGTTGACTTGTTGATTTGGAGGAGAGGTCAGTTCATTGCACAAAGGCTGAGCCAAACCCAGAGTGATTTGGTCCAGGGTTGTCGTGCTCTCATCACTTCCATGACCTTTTTCCCAATCCGTTACTGTTTGAGGGTGAGACTTTAAATGGAGTGGTGAGAGAGAGAGAAGCCAGGACCGTTTTTGTTGGCCGCAGCCTTTGTGCCATGGCTGGCCACACCCACTTGGATGGCCAGGCTCCGCCCTAGAGCAGAGCAGGACTCTCGGACCCGCCCACACCAGCTGCCATTGCTGCCTGCTTCACAGACCTGGTACAGACACGGCGCATTGCACTGCATGAACCACGCACAGCAATAGTGCCACGTTCAACTGGCCTACTATTGGAACAGGTGCATGACAGAGTGATAGAAGCCCCACAGCAAGCCACAGTACGGGGAGGTTATGCATCACTCCTGTTGTCGTATTTGTTGTTGTCCCACTGTTGTGGTAGTATTTATCGTTGCTGCTGCTGCTGCTGTGGTTGTTGTTGATGTGGTTGTCTCCTCTTTCCCTCCTCTATAGAGTATATTATATGTTAGCTCTCTCCTCCCAGATGATTATGTTTTGAGTGGAACTAATGTATTTTCCCATCAAAACTGGTAATGAGACATGTCTCCTACACTTCACCTTGTAAGCAGATGTTGCACGCACAAGCCAGTTGGCAGCTGTCTACAAGTACGCAACAGGGGATATTTACATTCATAGACCTTCAACATTCATATTCTGGCATCAGCTTATTTGAAAGTAGACGTTTGTTGCTTTGCTTAATAAACCTGGGGACAGTTTTCAGTGATGTCACTTCTGTTCACTGGAATTAAAAATGATCTCTTGACACTGGTCTTCAGTATGGTCATGTAATAAAAATAAAAACAGGTTTACTGTACTGTGTATCATCATATACTGAGTTGTGAAGGTTTGTGAATATAAATACAACTGTTGGCCTTTTTGTAGGCTGTACTGGCCAACATGGACCAGCCTTTCCTCACTCACACATCTTCAGCATTTTGATCTTTTAGTCCTCAAAAATGAAAAATGATCATATGCCAGAACTCATGAGTCGACTGTTGTCAACTGGAGAGATGAGTGCGGTTGCTAGTCCAGGTTGCACTAGTCGTGTTATAAATGTGATAATAGCTGACACTGACACATGTTTCTTGTCTCTTCATAAGAAATGTGAAGAAACGGCGATATGACCCCAACGCCTCAGCCATTTAACCCACGGAGAGATGGTAATCAGAGACGGACTCCTTCGAGGCTTCCTTAGTGGGCTACCTGACAGCTGGACTGCACTTATTGCTGCTGATCTTTGGCATTAGATTTACTTGAAAAAGACATAGTGGACATTTTAACAAATTCCATTGTAGTGACATTAGAAAAGCAGCCTTTTCGACTCCACTTCACCCATGTAACAACTCCCACCTCCTCCCTGATCTCTAGAATGACAGAGCTCCTCTTCCATTCTTTAGTGCCAGTGCACAGGCGTTCAGGCGGAATCCACACCACTCTCTCACCTGGCATGATTATCCGCACAAAGCGTGCTGCTTGCTGGCCCTCTGGCATGAAGAGCCCTCTCCGCAGGGCTCTGCATGGCTACGAAAGCTATGAATATACTGCAAAAAAAACAAAAAAACTTAACAAAACAAAAAAAAACATACAAAGAGGGGAAAAAATGCAATGCAGGAGATAACCTCATTAAAAACCAAATCCTGTGGAAAATGTTTCTATAGAAGATTAAGGAGCATTAAAAAAAGGCTGCATGTGAGGACCCATAAGGGCAGTGCAGACCACATAGTGAATGCACACACACAGGTTGCAAAATTGTACATAAGAAGAGGAGTTCAGGTTTTGAATTAACAGCATATTTTACAAGGACATCAATTGCTTTTTTTTCTTCTTCTTTTTTTACCTTAGCATGTTGTATAGCGGGTGTTTTTGGCAATGTTATTTAAAAAAACTGCAATAGTGATTTGGGCCAAAACTGTAACCGCACGCTGCACAGCCTGCTGTGATTGTCACGGAAGAGGTTGAAGGTTAGACTCACACGGCCGTGGTGTCGAGGAGAAGCATGTCAGTTCTAGAGGGATTCAGATTGAGATCAGGTCAGATCAACGTCACAAGATTACCCCCCTGCAGTGTTTGAACAGTGACTCAAAAGCCAAAGAACCAATCACCCTGAACATATGGATGTTGTTGCACACAGAGCACTTTCCCCTCTGTCTGCAGCCAGTGGTGCCTCTCCTACTGCTGAGGGCATAAAGTCTGTTCATGCAGGCGTTCACCTGTCCAGCCAGGTGGCACTTAACAGTCCTCATCAACACCCACTATACCCGGCTTAGCCTTTTGCTCTCATAAACTCTTAGTAGAAATCAAGTTCAGCTCTACTGGTAACGCTGCATGCAATCACTATAGTGGGCTTATAATTCTATATGGGAGCCCCCAAAATCCGCAAGAAAAATATGCTACTAAAGATAGGTGCATGTCAACAAGAAAACATTTAACTTTTATTTACTATGCAAAGAGAGATATTGCACAAAAGTATGGGTAATAATGATCAACAACATAGACATGGAATTACAAAAACTTCCGCTAATCAGCTAAACTTTTGTATTTGGCCACTCCCACGTCTCATTTCATTTCGCTTCAACGTACTCAAACTACGACTGGACAACTATTTAAAAAAAACGAACTGGATTAATATTTACAATGAAAAGCGAGAGAACACCTTTTATTTTACATTTGTGGAACTGAAAATCATTTTTGTGTGTTTTTTCATCCAATCTGATATTTTTAATCACACACATGCACACAAATACACACAAACACAAATACACACACTGTATGGTGCCTGTACATATTGAGGCCTGAACAGTTTCCTTGTGCAGGGCTATTATTTCCAGTCCAGCTGATAGTTGGTGTGTTCCAGGTGCTGCCATAGCACTGGCATCGTTGTAAACCTCCATGTTACTCATTGTCTGGTGTCCCTCTCTCACTGCATCATGTACAGTTGGACCGATGAATAAACTAATGACAAATTTTATAAGAGCGTCTTTGACTCTTTCTATGTCAAATTCTCACTGAATTTAATTTACCCTGTGAAGCATAATAGCTATATGACAATCTCAGACTTTCTGATTACTTTTACATTTTCTCTGCCAAGACAGTATAAAGCTACATCTTAACTTGATTAATTAGTAGAGACAAAAAATATGTATAATATATATATTAAAATATATATTTCACTGTTGCATGTCCACTTCACATAAATTGACCCTGTATTTATTCAGTGTCATTCTGTAGAAGCCTTTTATTTTTTTACAGTATATATAGTATAAAATCTTTCTAACTAATTATATTTTTCTGTCATTACATTTTGATTCAAGTCCTGATTGTTGAAGGAGCTACTGTATGTTCCTGGGCCAAAAGGAGGAAGAGCATTGACAAAAATGAACACAGAAATCTCTCCCAACAATTTTCCAATAATTTTAATCAAGGTAATGGTCTGTTTCATTTCCTTGCTTGACAGTAGTGTCATATCCCCTTGGCACATGTATTGGTGTTGTTTGTGGTCATTTTTAACTATCTTCTCACCACATGAGGGATAAACACTGATTGCTGATGTGAAAACTGCTTAATTCAGTGTTTTTATAGGTTCTAATCACTGGGTCCATTTGTTTTGGAAAGGAGGAGACCTGCGGATATTTCGGCACTGGTAAAAACCATGTGAACTATGAACACTGAAGGAAACTGATTGCATTTGTGGTTGTTTAACAATGAAGACAACAACTCTCATGATCCCACTCTACTTCACAACATCATCAAACTCGGTCTTTTGTCATTGTTTTGATTGAGAGCCAGTAGCAGAAAATTACATAGTGGGCATTTAAAAGTTTGAACTATTTTTACTGTGTATTAATTAGTTTGAACAGTTTATCAATTACTTTTAGCTAACTGCTGCTCTTGCTAACAGGTTTTCATTCACTCTCAGTTGCAACATATGGTGTTAGTCATTCTCTTGAATGAGAAAGTGTGTCCAAACTTTTGACTTATTCTGTATATACATACAGTATATATACCTCCTGGTTGGGAAACACTGATCTACGTGATGTTGATCAGTGTGTGGAGAAAAAATCTCTGTACACCAGAAATGTTCTTTCCTCATAGCACAAAACAAATATTATTTCCGATATAATAATAATAATTTGTACTTTCCAGCCTCTCTTCCTGTCTAGAAGCACCATAACATTACATTTAATTCAAAGTTTATAATTTAAGCCTTGCAGTGGAATTTGTCATAAAGTCTGCATCATCAGAATGAATGACTGAGTGACAATCTCACCCAGTACATTTAGTGTTGGCCTCTTACTGCGAAGGTAATTACATTTGAGATCAGGTATGCATGTGACATTTCAGTAAAAGCATAGATGTAACTCGTGCACTACTCTCTGAAACATTGTTCATCGCTCTGCTTGTTTTACAGATAGCAGAAACTCTCCAGTTTCTGAGGTGTGTTTTCTGCTGGCTTTTTATCTTGAGCTGAAAAACTTGTGTCCTGGCTACATTAAGCAGTATGTGCTACATTGCATTAAAGATCTGAATGAAGATTATTTAATCCTTTAGAAAAACAGATGTTAATTTAGGATATATAATCACAAAAACATCTGTTCTCTTTATTTGTGCCACAAAAAAAAAAAACTGGATTTCTTTACGCAAAGGAGTCAAAAGTTTCCTTTTGATCATACAAAAAAATTCACTGCCAGAGGACTGATACCTATTTGATTTCTGCCAACCAGTACAATGATATGTCTGGGACATGTTAGAAACAATTAATTAACTGTTTGCAATCGATTCATTGTTTATGTAAATTTTCAAGCAAAAATGCCAAATAAATGGGTGTTACTCTCTGTAAAATGTGAGACTTTGCTGCTTCTCTTTGCCTTGCATTATACTAATTGAATATTCTTGGATTATAGACTGTTGGTTGGACTGAAATAACTGTTTCAGGACGTCAACTTGGTCTTTAAGGACTCTTCACAAGTTCGAACATTTAATAGAGCAAAACATTTTGTCAAGAAAATCATTGGCACATCAATCAATAATTAAATCAATTATTATTTGCAACTCAACATGCACATTTAAAGTGAATTGAAACTGACTTTAAAAAAAGATCCCCTCATATGGTTAGTTTGTCTCTGTAGCATCAAAAGCAGCTGCATATAACTCTTTCTTGGACAGGTCTTAATCTGTGAAAAGTAAAAATTCTGTCACTTAATTTTAATTATGGAATAGTATGATGGCAAGGAAGCTGTATTAGTTGATTAGTGTGTGCTGGACAAACCTTTACAGCACACACTGACTAAACAATAATACATTATTATTATTTTTACCCTTTCAAGGGACAATTCAGCTGTTAGTTTTGCTCCTGAATATATTGCACTTTTTGTGTCATGCATTGGAATTCATTATTATAATATTATTATTCTGGTAAGAGCTGGATTTTTTTTTCTTAAGGCTGCATATACTTTTTTTTTAAAAACACAACATGATCAATAGGATATACTTGACAAACAGTGGCTGCCTGCAAAGGAGGGAGGCACTGACGTCAATTAAGACCCAACATATACTAACCTAACATCAATCAACACTATAGTCTTGGTCGTCGGCCCAGCTTTAGTGGTAAGTAGTCTTTTATCGGAAAAATATTCTAATTCCATTTGATTTTGACTAAGTTTATAGTATTATTTCCATTTAGGCCTTTATAATGTGTTTGCCTGGTTAATTATGGGCCTGGCCTGATGAGTTTAGGCCAGCGATAAGACTTTAACATACTGAAATATGTAAGTTTGCAGATGAGTTAAATTGCAAAGAAAATGCTTTGACAGGTGTTTTTATGACTTTTAACTGAGCCGCCAAACGAGCTAAATAATCAAATGTAGGTTAATTCATGTGTTAAATGAACTTTACTGACGAACCTATAGCAGAAACAGCTGACCTGCTGTATGTTGTGCCCTGTGCAGATGGTCCCTCTGCACTTGAACATACCTGTGGTCACAGTGTTTGTGCTGAGCTGCATGTGTGCCGCGCCGCTGCAAGGCCAGAAGCCGGGCCAGGTTGACCCACTGACGGCCCACCGGGCAAACCCGCAGTGCTGGGACTCCTCCTCGGCTTTGCTGCTGGAGATGCGTACCCCGAGGATCGCTGACACGGTGCCCGCCTTCTGGGACCTGATGGTGTTCCTCAGGTCGTCAGACAACAACAAACACGCGGAGCTGTTCTGGGACCTGGCCCAGCTCTTCTGGGACATCTATGTGGACTGCGTAATGTCCAGGAGTCACGGTCTGGGGCGACGACACATCACTGAGGTGCACTCCCTCATCACTGACAGTAAGTGTCCAGTGCACCTGTAAATGTGGGAATGCTGTACTGCTGTCTGTTTCTCTTCTTATTTCATTTTTTTTATGATGAGGATGCTTTATTAACTTTTCTATCAGTTAAAAATATAATGAATTCAACTTTTTTTGGTCATGATACCATATCACAATACCTACAGAGTACAGTGGTGGAGTGTAGCAGCACTTTTACACGAGAACTGCTTTCAGTACAACTTTGAGGTACACTTGAGTATTTCTGTTGTGTACTACTCTATTACTAGGTGCAAACTATTACTTTCAGACAGGTCTGTAATGACTGAGACTGGGGAAAGAGCATTGTTTTATTGAACGGTTTAGAAGATGAGTACAGAGGATATTTTTGTACTACAAATGCAGGATCACCAAAACATATTTGGCCCGGGGGCTTTTAAAGTGAAGGACTCTGACACTTCAGAGATGTTATAAACATGAAGATTATAATTAAGTGGTATAATGACCTTACTTCTAAAGCCACAATTTTGTGCGAGATTTTGAACTGAATGTATAATAGATCATTATGAAACACAGATATAGTCTGGTCTTTGTCTTTAGTTTTAAATTCCCTGATCTTGTAATCTCCTTTGTTTCTATCTTTCTTTAGAAGTTTACCTGCTATTCCCTTTATAGCATACTTTATAAGATCTATAAAGAAATTTACTTTTACCTTTGTTAATTAGTTTACACATTTATTATTGAAATACTGAAAAGTCCTCCTATCATGTGCTAACCCTGTTTTAAAGTTGTGGTCCCTGCATTATATTAAATTCCTCATTTACCCAAGGTGTACTCTGCTTCTTTTGGGCGCGTGTGACGTTTTACTGAATTCCCCTTTAACCTCATTAATGCTGCCAAAGCTGCTTTAGAGAGAGGACCAAGATTAAACACACATTAAACAGGTGAGGAATCTGGGATGTAGATGAGCCCTCTGGAAATGCACTGAGGAATTAAGTATCACCTCATTCATTCTACATATTGTATGGCTCATCATCCCACAGCAGGATGGACTGGCACCTCTCTAGACTTGAGTCTTTGCTGTGCTTTCATGAATACTTAAACTGTGTTTTAGTTTAATTTTGAAGCAGTAAAGAGAGATGAGGACACAGTACCACACTGTATTGTTCCTATATTGTTTAACTGCATTAAGAAGTTCCGAATAAACAGTATGATGTCCAAAGGTTTTAGTAGAAGATGTGGCTAAATGAATAAATGCTGTACCATACTCAGCCTTGTGTGTGTGTGTTTATGGTTTAATAATGGTCAGTCTCTCTCTCTCTCTCTCTCTCTCTCTCTCTCTCTCTCTCTCTCTCTCTCTCTCTCTCTCTCTCTCTCTCTCTCTCTCTCTCTCTCTCTCTCTCTCTCTCTCTCTCTGTGTGTGTGCGTGTGTTCTCTACACAGAGTCCTTCAAGTTCAACAGCTCGGGAGCGTATTTGTGGGCATGGCTCAGCGTCAGAGTGAGGCACAGAGGTCACATCAAGACCTTGCAGACCAAACCTAAATCAAACGCTCACTACAATAAATAATCAGTGACACTCTCTTGTTGATAGCCTTTATTACTGATTTACTTCCGTACTAAATAAAAAGAAAGAAAGAAAAAAAAGAGACAATTTCACTGTAATCATTGCTACAGGAACATGGAGGATATGTGTTGTTGCCAATAGTGTGTCATTAGTATAATAGTAAGCTATAATACACAAGATATTACAGTACAGGGTGCAGGCCTCAGCTGACCGCATTATTTTCATATCAGGACAAGTGTATTATCACATTATCACACTTATCATCACCTTTCAAAGAAAAAAAGCTGGTGACACTGACTTAAAATCCATTTTGTTTAATCATTTCCCCTCCAAGTTAACATTCTAACATTTCATGAATAAGTAGTTTGTTATTAGGCTAATCTGTGTGTTAATATACCTTACACACAAATTAAGACTGATGATTTAACATCTGAACTATATTTGATTTGACTTTATGTTTGATTATGACACTCCATGTTTTTGTGGCCATCATACATAACTGTGATATCTGATGATGTTTGGACAATTCATGTCAAAATCATTGTGTTTGTTTATTTGTTTGTTTTTTAACTTTAGGTGCAATAAATGAATGTATCATGGCTGTAAATTGTATTTCCTTGACTATTCAATACACTATCTGCCAGTAGATTTTTTTTAAATTAATAAAGTGAATGAGCAGTCTGACTGTGGCGTATATTTGTATGGCTTGTTTTGGGATTGAACAGCCCATATGTTGCACAGATTGGGTTCACAAACCAAATGGGTGTCAGTAACAAAATATTGATCTTAAAGCCACACTACATGTAGGCCTACTAATTCAGTACAATATTTGATTCAAGTCGTCAATCATCAGTCATCAGTTTGATAATACAACATGTTTAATGAACATTTTAATAAGGTATTAGTGAGGAGTGAACTATCTTCTATTTGATAGTTAAAATAAATTACATTTTGTCTGGTGGCCATAAGTTGGAAATCTTATCTGTGACAAATTTGACCTCAATGTAAAATGCTACATTTAATTTTGAGTAACTATACGAACTACAGCTTTCATACTTGAACTTTCATAGCTTCAGTTCAAGCACATATTAGGCTGTTTGAATACTGTGATTCAAATAAAGCTCAGTGCACCCATTTGAGTTATTAAGCTTGTCGTGTGGCATGCTGGTTTTAACTTGTGTAACAAACTAACGTGTCTGAGAACTAGAAGTTATTTCCATAATGACACGTTTGTAGGATAACCTTTTCATCTTTAAATGATCCAAATTAGGGCATATGCGTCACACAGGTAGTCTTGGTCCCGCCTCTGATTTCCTTTACTGTAGTTTCGATTTCGACTTCCTGGTCTGTGGACTAGTTTGGACAAGTCTCTGTGAAGTCCGTATTTAGGATATAAAACAACACATTTCAGTACTAGTAGCTTACAGTTAATCGACTATGTTGAAATTAACAAGTATATTCTTCAGTCGGACCCGCTGAAAACCTGATAGTCTCCAAACAAGGTAATATGTTTGTTTTAAGCAGAAATGTTAAAAATCAGGCTGAAAATCAGTGACTGCGAGGCAGTTGTTGTGTGTTAAAATGATCATCTGATGACAGGTTTTAAACAGTATCTCCTGCTGCTGTGATTACTGTGATTTGGAGGCACCAGACAAACTTTCTGACTTTATTTTCAAATGTTTTCTGACTAAATGTTGGTGTTGGCCGTGGTAAAAGAAGTAGGCCTAAACTATTAAAACCACACAGTAAAAATACTGTTAAAGTCCTACACTCAAATTTGTATTTAAAAGTGAAAGAGAGGTATTATTAGCACATAATTCTGTCTGTTCAAGGTGGAGCTTTTATTTTCTCATATAATGTTGGATAGTTTAATCAGTATGTAATGTGTCATATTTTAATTGTTATAAAATATAAAATCTGAATCTGTAACATTTATCTGTCAGCTAATTGTAGTGATAAAGTGTTTTCTTTTGAAATGAAGTAGAAGTATACAATTGCAGTGCTTTGGAGGTGTTTTGTAAGTTATTTTTGGGGTACAGTGAGTTAGAATAGTAACATTATTCAATATTTTTTTCATATCTTCCACATCTAAACATAATAAATCTATAATTATTTGGGGCCTTTTTAGTTGGGCCTTGCCTAATGTTAAAGTCCGCTCCTGACAATAAAGATATAAAGATTTATTTTTGTCCTTGTATGAATGCACGCACGCACGCACGCACGCACGCACACACACACACACACACACACACACACACACACACACACACGGAGAGTGAGAGAGAGAGACTGACCTTTATTAAACCATTTGCAAGAAATCAGTTAAGGGATCAAATAAATAAATCAATAAAAACCACGAAAACATCTACTGAATGTCATCCAGTTTGATTAATTTAGTTATCTGCAATGAATGTCACCAACCATTTAGAAGATATAAAGAAGATATATTATATTGATATAATGAGCTATGAAAGGCTGGGAGCCCAGAGGAAATATTGTCAAGCTTACATTTTTCATAAATCAAAAACTAAATATCTGAATTTCACTTTTAGTACAGGAAATGGATTTCCAGAAGCGGCTATTAGATGTAGGCAAGGCCCTGAGTAAGGATGAGGTAAAAGCTTTGGTATTTCTTTGCACTGACCTCCTGAGCCGGAGCTCGACCTCAGTGGAGTTGGCCAGTGATCTCTTCTCCCGTCTGGTGGATCAAGACCGCCTATCACCTGAGCAACCACAGCTGCTGACCGAGCTTCTCCAAACCATCCAACGCACCCGTCTGCTCCGTAATCTCTGCCTCAATAACCAAACCAGCAACCTTATCTCTCCTTACAGGTCAGCTGACTATATACAAATGTTTCATGTTATTAAGCAGGGTTTAGTTCACACAAAATATATATAAAATCAGCCATTTACCATTAAAAGTAGGCTAAATAATTCTATGTTAGAAACACTGAAAGTCTGTATTGGATTTATCTGTAATTCCAGGAAGCTGCTTTACGACCTTTCTGAAGACATTACTGATGATGACTTAAAACAAGTGAAGTTTTTGTTAAACAAAGAACTCCCGCGAAGGAAACTGGATGAAAATGTTGTAAGTGTGTATTCAAAATGTCATTGTTTGTGACAAATGGGGTGAAATCAGAAGTTGACATGTCATGAAAAGCAGAGGTTAATCTGCTGAAGCTAAAGAAGCGTTAGATGGTGTCAAGGCAAGCAGTTTTCATCCTATATTTTGTAATAATTTTGCATTTGCATTTTTAATAAGAAATTAATTATATAATCTAATTTTGAATCTGCTGGAATCTGTAAGCATCTTTATGGTAACATTAAGTGTAAATTGCCTAATTTTTCAGACGACACTGGAAGTCTTTCTAGAAATGGAGCACTTGGACCTCATTAGCAACACAGATCTAAGTTTACTGGAGAGCATATTGGACTCTGTCTGCCCCGTGTTGAAAGAAAAGATCAACCAGTTTAAAGCAACTCAGGGTAAGATACAGAAACATCACCATGGTCCAACAGCAGTAGTGCAGGTAAGGCAGAAAGACAGGTTGAAGCAGGAAGAGCAGGCACAAAGATGAAAAACTGTGCAGTCAGGAAATGGAGAGCAGCCGACAGGACCTGCAAGATGTACAATACACACATACACACACACGCACGCACACACATGCACGTACAGAGACATGAAGAGAAACAAGAACAAGGGTAAAGGGCGAAGCTTTAGGATGCCAACGCTGTAACAGTTTTTGTCTTTCTTGCTGACTGTGATTAAGTTTCATACATTTTTAATATTTTCTGATAAATCTGTCTTTAAATCAAGTACGTTTTGTTTTATTATTATCATTTTAAACTACAGAGAGGTCTTCTGGTCATGTAGCCCAGGAGATAGGCCAACCAATGTCTGTGTCCGATCCTTTTGAGCAAAACCAGGTATGTTCTTTGATATTATGTTAAATTTATTCTTTTTACCACAACTTAACTAATATCTGTTTATTCTGTTATGTTCTGTTTCAGGTCCCCCTGCCTTTAGTGGCTGAAAGTACTGCTTCACATGAAAGACCAGGTACTGTAGAGAATACTCTGTATACCTGCTCATATCACTATCTGCTTAATGTGAGTGTGTATGAGAGAGTATTGTGGCTGCTTGAGATTTATTTTTTAATAACTTCAATGACAAAATCATAGTATATATTTATCTCGAATAAATGATAAATATTTGAATTTAGATTCATTTTCAAATCATAATAATTAGAACATCTTTAAATGTAATACTATAAAAAATGCTATGCTGATGCACATATGAACACACTCACACTGAACAAATGTTGTATTTTAAAACATTTTGTGAAGAATTCTAATCCTAATACACATTTTCTTTCTTTTCTGAAGCATTGCAGCTGTCGCCTGAGGTGAGAGTACATCAGGTTTTAATCAGTATTATGATTAGAGCAAAGTGACATTTTTCCCTTTGTCTTTAATGATAATTTTTAATTTCCTTTGTCTTTCACGCAGTTTTCAAGGAATATGGCCTCCACCTCTGTAGGTGAGACTTGTGTTGGTTGTTTTACAGCTGGACATATTTTAAGTATAGTGCAGTGGATGCATTTATTCTGAACACTCTTTTATTGCTTTCCTAGATTATCCAAATACATTACGTGGTGGAGATGAACATGAGGGCCTGTCACAAGGCATGAGAGAATTAAGCACCAGAACAAGCGACTATGACTCCTCAGAAGGTCATTATAAGTATTTTCTGTGGTAATCTACAGCTTAAATGACATGACAGAACTTTGTAATTATTTAATCTTTTGGTCTTCATCTTTGCCTAAAATCATTCCCCTTCCACCTTCCACCCTGTGATCATCTGTCCCACAGAGAGAACTGATGCTGTTGAAATGTTGCTGCCTCAAGAAGACAAGACTTCCACTAAACCAAAAACCTTCCGACCTCAGACTGCAAACAAAGATGATGAGGTGTGCGACTATTTCTTAGTTTTATACAATTCATATATATTGTCAGGCAAAATGTGTAACATTGCAATCCTTTTTCATTTACTCGGTGTCATTGATTGATCTCTCTAGGGTTTGGGAACGTATCCAATGACTTCAGCAAAGAGAGGCATCTGCTTGATAGTAAACAACGAGAACTTCGGAGGTGGTCTCAAAAGGCGGGAGGGGACCATGGTTGATGAAAGTAAGTTTGATTAACTCTGGAAATCACCTAGGAAAACCAGCCCTGCTCCATGTGTTGGCATACTGTGGCATATTTGCATGTATTAATATCTGTGTGTTTCCCAGATAATCTGGACATTGTGTTTAAGTGGCTGGGCTTTGACATAGTCATACGGAGAAATTGTACGAGTGGGCAGATGCAGTCCATCATGCAGGAGCTCGCGAGCCAAAACCACAGTCAGATGGACTGCCTGGTGTGCTTCATTCTTAGCCACGGTCAAGAGCAAAGTGTGTATGGCGTGGATGGCAACACCGTAGAGCTCCAGGACCTGATGGATCCTTTCAATGGATCTCGGTGCTCCACTTTGGCAAACAAACCCAAGATGTTTTTCATCCAGGCCTGCCAGGGTACCCGTGAGCAACAGCCGGTCTACATCCAGACTGATTCCGGTACAGGAAGCCATGTGTCCAGAGACTCTAAAATGTCTGTATCTCTGTTACTTTTCACACTTTTTATCACTTCCTTTTTACACTTAAAAAAAATGTTTTCACTGTTACTTATCACATCACTGTGTTTTTACTCTTTCGTCTCAGATTTACCCCGTCATTCAAGGGATCGAAACAACAGCCAACAACTAAAAGTTCCATCCCATCCAATGCAGATTTCCTGATGGGAATGGCAACAGTTCCTTCTTTCGTCTCATTCAGAGAGAGGAGTAATGGCACGTGGTTCATTCAGTCACTGTGCCAAAACCTTGTTCAGATGGTGCCAGGGTAGGGTAAACAAAATATGAGCTATTAGATTATGTTGATTTTAGTCAGTGGTGGAAAGAAAAAATTAATTCAAACTCGCTGTACTTCAGTAGAGTTTTGGGGTCCTTGCACTCTATATAGTATTTCCATTTCATGCCACTTACACTTGTCTTCTGCACTACATTTATTTAACAGATGTTGTTGATCAGTTTATAAAATATGACACATTGTTACAGATTTATCTACCCAACAGTATATGAAGCAATTAAAATGAGCTCAAACTCAACCAACTACAACATTATTATAGGCTACGGCTTATGTAACAATAACAAATTATTGCTAATGATCCAGTAATGTATTAATGTAACACTGATAGGGACCATTCTTTACAATCAGTATTTTTACTTTTGATACCTTACATACATTTTGTTGGAAATAATTATTTACTTAAGCTAAATTTTCCTATAATAAGTATTTTTTTTATCACATGGGAATGCTACTTTTAACTAACTAAAATTATTTAAATACTTTTCCCACCAATTTTAGTTACTTCTGTTATATATGACACTTTAGATTATAATTAATTTTACTCATATTTGGTGTTTTTTTAATTCACCATCACACAATGTTTTCCCAGGGGGGCTGATATTGTGTCTATTCTGACAAAAGTGAACGCAGACGTCAGCAAGAAGACTGATTACACCGGACAAAGAAAGCAGATGCCTCAACCAACCTTCACACTCAGGCACAAAGTGGTCTTTCCGATCCCCATAGACCCTCCATCCATCCTGCTTTGACAACAATCACTGGCCACTGGTTTGATTGACCTGAACATTAATGGCATGAAGTGTTGCCATTGCACGTTCATTGTTTAAAATGTGGTGTTATAAAGCAGTATCCAAATGAGTGTTACAATGTTTTTATGATGACACCTAAACCAGCTCCATTTGCTGATGAAGACTGTGACACGTGGTTGAAAACTCACAAAAGGCTTGTAAGTGGAGCTTGAGTTTAAGATGATTTTGTCACAGAATGATTTTATTAGTTTGTGTAAAACTGTTATAGCTGGATGATCCCTTAATTCCACTCCAGCATTACCAAAACTGAGGATTTTTATCATGATTTTTAATTTAATGTAATGCATGAGCTGGGCGTGCACATTGATCCGGCAGTAAATTAAACATCTGTATGATATAAAGTTTATTTTTTTCTATACAATCTAACTCCTATTTTTATATCTATATGCTGAACAGGCACTATTACAGTCCTGATACCTCTAGCAGAATAGTGGGTATATCCCCCAAATGTGATTGCAATATTGTTACTTTTGTCATTTAATGTAACTATACAGTTGTCACAGAAACAGTTGAAAAAAAAGCACTTTTCTGTCAAACAATAAACTCTTAAAAAACACCATTGTGAAATTTGATGTTGATTCATTTATAACTTGCTGAATCTTCAATGTACAGTAGCTGTTCTGCACGAGCACGCTGAATTGACCATAATGCCACAAATTTGCATAAAAGTTAAAAATGTGGGTCTATTAATAAATCAGGATCATGATTGCTCAACTGTTCTTTTCAACTAGTGTATCCACATTAAGTACCGTTATAACCACCTTCATTCCTAAGATTTGGCTTATCCCAAATATCCTCCCTGCGTTGTTCCTTTAAGATCCCCTTCAGACATACTTTAAGATGTATATAAAATATTCTACGTTAAATAATAATTTGTGTCTGATATGGTTTTTCCACAATAAAAAGTTACATTAAAAGCTTTAAAAAGATATGTACTCCCTCTCAACAGATGAATGTGAAAACAGCTTTCTAGTGTCAAACTACACAGTGAGACTCAAACATCCAAATGAAGGAAAAGGAAGAAAAACACATTTTTTAGTGTAAAGGGGCTTTACACAAGTGAAAACAAACACAAACAAACACAATTCTGCTTGGTATCAATGGAAATCAGAGCAATCTATTTCTGAAGGACATTTAGGAGTGAAATGACTTAAAAATGCAGCAGTGGCAGTAACATGCAGCCTTCAGTCACTCAGTCAACCATCATCAGAAGGGGGCAGTAGATCCGTTTTTATCCAGACACTGACTTCAGTTGACTCACTGCTAACCTGGATGTTAATATGATGTTATATTTCTTTATTTACAAGCTACAGTGAGGAGTGACCAGAGGGTGAGAGTAGGCCCCCACATTTCCTCAGCGCTCAGCCTAAATACTGGATCACCTCACCTGTGTGCTGAGCCCCCTACTCTACACCCTCTACATCCACGTCTGCACCCCGTCCACTCCAGAAACAGCATCATCAAGTTTGCTGATGATACTACTGTGGTGGGGCTCATCTCTGGGGGGGATGAGTCTGCATATCGGGACGAGGTGGAGCAGTTGTCAGTGTGGTGCACAGAAAACAACATGGCACTGAACACTACCAAGACAAAGGAGCTGGTCATAGACTACAGGAGAAATAAAACAGACACTCCGCCCCTGTTCATCGGGGGGGACTGTGTGGAGGGGGTCACAGACTTCCAGTTTCTGGGCGTTCATAGAGGATGACCTGACATGGAGCATCAACACCACTGCTATTATTAAGAAGGCACAGCAGAGATTCTACTTCCTGAGAGTATACTCAGGAATAACCAACTGTCACAAAAACTGCTTGTGTCCTTTTATTGTTGCTCCATAGAGAGCATTTTGACCTACTGCATGTGTGTGTGGTTCTCCAGCTGCACAGCTACAGAGAGGATAGCGCTCCAGAGGGTCATCACCACAGCCCAGAAGATTATTGGCTGCCCCCTCCCCTCCCTGAAAGATCTGTACAGTTCCCACTGTTTCGGGAAAGCTCGCCATATCCTCAGGGACCCATCTCACCCAGGACACTCGCTCTTTGAGCTGCTGCCCTCAGGCAAACTCTACAGGACATTGAGAGTACGCACAAATAGATTACACAACAGCTTTTACGCTAAAGCCATAAATGCACTAAACTGCATTAAATAATGGTAATTATTTATTTATTTTTGTTTCTGCACTATAAAGACGGCATCTCAATTCCGTTGTGCTTTGTACAATGACAATAAAGACTTTCTATTCTATTCTATCTTTCATTTCACATTTTTTAAGTAACATTATTAGATTCCCAGAAAAATACAAGCAGTGTTCATTTATTTATGTATCCTTCATTTACCAGCAGTAGACTCTTCAGTCAGTGTGCAAACAATAGAAAAGAGGCAACATGTCTGAGGAGGGATATTAGGCTGAATCAGCAAAAACTACCACAGATACAAGGTTAGTTGTTTTACGACATTGATTAACGTGTGATTAAAAATAAGTTTGCTCACCATTAACAATGAAAGGCTGATAGTGTTTAACAGGCTCTGCAAAATGTTAAAATATCTTTAAATTAATGTGAATGCCAGTTTCAGTGAGCAGTGCTATGAACAGTGGCACAGACCCTTTTCAGGTATGCTTAGTGACATGCCATTCAACACAATGCTGCTCACCTCCTTCTTCAGTTGGGAGAAGGGCGGATTATTTATTATAGGGGGACAGTCACCAGGAGCAGGGACAGTTGATTTACTTTGAATAGCTTGCTAAAAGTTTACCTGCATTGAATAAATGTCACCTTAAAGAGGAGTGAAATGCAAACACTGTATTTTCTAAGAAGATATTAGCAGTAACTAATGTTAGGGGAGCAAGTAACATCAGCCTGTTTCATTATGGACTAAATCTTAACTAAGAGGTTAATTTCCACAAATCATGGAGTAGCTTTTTTTTAAATTAAAAATTGGGTAATATATTGTCCCTCTTTCAGTTCTATTCCTTGTCTTTCTTTTTCGTTTTTGGAACTGATTTTATTTCATGAAGATGTTGACACACGATAATCATGCCGCAACTCGTCTTCACGCTCAATTCACTGCCAACAAGTGCCGCGCCTGGTTTGGGGACAGGACTGAACCATTTTGTGTGAACAGAGGGGGGTGTTTGAGCAATACAGAGGCTTTGGATGGTTAATATTTTCCAAAAACAAGAAAAATAAACCGTTTGTTTAAGAAGTATAATGTAAATAACATATTATATTATTGTCTATGATGATTAATGATGATAGGTTAATAAAAAAAACAACTAATGTTCTAATATTGTTTAGGATCCCTGTCAGTCACGGGCCCTTAGAAGTCTACTAAACCCCCCTCCCTTTACAGATTTCTTGAGCAGGAACAGGAAATAAAACTCCCTGTTCTCCTGGAGCGCTCCTGTGGACTGGGAGGAGTCAAAAACCCCGATAAGTGTCACTGGGGGCGTGTACATGCTGTTCGCCCCTCTCTACCAACAAGGAAGCGACCTCTGGGTCAAATTGGATTCACGAAACGAGCCACTTTCTGCAGCTTGTTAACGGACTTCATATATTCTCCCCGTTTCGTTGTTGCTCGGTGACGGCCGGGGTCAAAATGTCGTCGATGGATCTGGAGAAGCTGAAGATGACAGGGGCTGGTCGAGCCTTAGCAGTCCTGACCAGTGGTGGAGATGCACAAGGTGACTCAAAAACAGCTTTAAAGTTGACTTTATAATATAGTTAGTAGCCTTCAAGTAAAGATATAGATACTAAGATAGGTATCTGCAATAAATGTTAGCACATGCAGGTAAAAACAACTGTTTGGATTGAAGATTGACTGACAGTCCCATCAAAATGTCAGCTGTTTTTTTAGTTGGATAAGATAGCTGTTTAACCTTCAGATGACAACATATTGTCTGCACATTAATCCAATATATTGAGCATTTTCTAGTTACTTATAGGACATGAGTCCTCCACACCAAACTCTACAACTCATACAAATCTCACAATATTCTTAAAGTCAAAGTGTGTGTAAGGGCTGCATGAATAAAACAGAAACACTGAAATATGTTTAAGAGTCTGGACTGTGATTAGAGTTTCCAGACAGCAGATGACACCTTTGCCCAGTAATTATGTCACTTCCAC